>NC_057007.1:3390067-3422250 GCF_000002595.2 Chlamydomonas reinhardtii
CTGCTACCATTGGTATCGTGCAGTCCACGCTCCAGTAGAGTTACCAAATATGGCACGGCCGGCCCCGGACACGGAGAGGCCGGAAAGCAGGTAGCCAAGTTGGGTGGGATCCGCAGGATCCTTCCTAAACATGAGAGTCGTAATGGGAGCAGCAGAGTCTCGAACTCTGTTCACAGTAGTGAATGGCCAGAGCACTCTCCCCGGACGGCTTAATAGTCTGGCTCTGCCTACCAGTGTCATGACGTGTCCCTTCGGGTTACACGGTTACGCGGTTACCCCTTGACTGGGTGTACCGTCGGTTGTACTGGGCGCCCCGCGCCCCCTTCCTACAGGAGGAGTAGCACACACACAAACACGCACACACATACACACACAGTGCTAACTCGCCCTCTTCCCATAGTGTTATTGTACTTAGTGGGCGGGATTTGGGACGCGTGATACCTAGCTTGTCTGCTGCACGCCGCCTCTCTTGTCGCCTTTGCCATTCGCCTGCCCGTGACACTTCCTCGCTGCCGCCCTATGCTCATGCTTCCGCTTCCGCCTATAGGTGAGCTCGACTACGACCAGCGGGCGGGAATCTGGGAATTAGGCGTGCTGGGTAAACGTTGTTTAGCGCGCCCAGGGTCCGGAGCATGGACGCATACAGATGCATCGCGGGGTCAGGCCGAATGGTCGCCCGTGGGGTTACAGGCTTATCGCGGGTAAGTATGACTACCTGGGTCACGACAGTCACGCGACGCTCGGTAAAATGGTAGGTATTGGTAAGTAACTCCGTCGCGTCATTGGGCGGGCTTTCGTTTCGTTTTTAAACACACACACACACACACACACACACACACACACACACACACACACACACACACACACACACACACACACACACACATACAGTGCAGTACACACACATATGCGCTCACCCGCAGTGAAAACGCGCCGCCCTGCCCCCGCTTGGCAGTGTTGTTGGCTACCGCCACTCCGCCGTCGAGTCGCAGCAGCGTCGGCACCTCCTCCGCCGCCACCGCGCCACCATTCATTCCGGCAAAGTTTCCGTCAAGCCGTGCGCCGCCGCCCGCCGCAAACGCCACCAGCCCAACCGCGGCATAGAGCACGCCTCCATCACCGCCGGCGCTGTTACCAGCGGCGATGGCACCGTCGGCAAGCGACACGTTGCCAAGCCGACCGCCGACCCAGATGGCGGCGCCGTCGCCAGCGGCGACGTTGTGCTCCAACCGCCCGCCGCTGGCGACGGCCAGGTTAGTGACGGCGCCGCCAATCCAGGCGCCGCCGCCGGAGGCTGCGGCTGCGGCGTTGCCCGAGAGCTCGCTGCCGCCGTCAATCACCCAGGTTCGAATCGCGCCGCCGACGCACAAGCCGGCGCCTGTTCCATTCCCGGCCGTGTTGTCAGACAATGCGCTGCCGTTGCGGATCCCCAGCGACCACGCGTTGCCGCCGACCCAGATGCCGCCGCCACTGACTGCGGCGGCGTTGGCGCGTAGCGCAGCCCCACCCGTAATGCGCAGCGAGTTCACTGTGCCGCTGACCCAGATGCCGCCGCCTGAGCCGCCGGCGGCTGCATTGCCGGCGGCGGCGGCGCCGTCAGCCAGGCCCAGCTCCGCCAAGACGCCGCCGCCGATGGCGATGCCGCCGCCGTGGCCTGCTGCCGTGTTGTTGCAAACGCCGCTGCCGGTGCCGCTGGCCGCGAATGTGCCGACGCTGGCGCTGACCCAGATGGCGCCGCCATTGCCACCGCCGGCGGCATTGTCACACAGGCGGCCGCCATCCAGTAGACTGACAATGCCCAGCGCGCCGCTGGTGATGGCGAGCGCGCCGCCTTGCCCTGCCGGCGCGGCATTGCCGTCAATCTGCAAGCGAGCAGCAGTCAAAGCGTGCACGTGCTGTATGTAGATTATATCGCAGGAGGCCCGGCAGGCCAAGGGTAAACAGCGTGTTGGGCAAGGTAAGGTCCAAACCTCGCGCCCCGTACAGTGATACTGCCTTCAGAACAATGCAGGCGGCGGCCTGCGGGCACCCTTACCGCGCTGCCGCCCGCCACGCGCAGCTCCCGCAGCCCGCGCGCCGCCCACACAGCGCCGCCGTCGCCGCCCGCTGCGCTGCAGCCTGTGATGCTACTGCCGCCCTCTAGGACCACTGCATCGACAGCCCCGGACGGCACGCCCAACGCGCCGCCGCCTGCCGCCGCCACATTGCCCCGCATCTCGCTGCGGCCGGCGAGGCTGAGGCGCTTCAGGCCGCGCTCCGCCGCCACCACGCCACCCTGTGCAAGCCGACACGTCAGGCAGTTGTTGAAGTTGGGTTGCGGGGGTAGTCAGCAGGAGCGTGGCAGAAACGCCGATGTCCTACGGAAGGGGCCCTGGTAAGCAGCTAGCAGTTTGCAGTTCGCAGGGGCGTGAAGGAACTCCGGCTGTAGAAACATACATCCATAGAACCACGAAGTTCGCGGGCCACTACTCACATTCTGTCCCGCGCTGTTGCCGTTCATGACACTGCCGCTCTCGAGTGTCACGTTCGTAATGTCCACGTCAGACGCCACGGCGCCGCCGCGCAGCTTTGCGACGTTGTACGACATACTGCTTCCATCTGTTTTGGTGGTCGAGGGAGGAAACATTTGGTTCTGGGTTGGTGCGGGTCGAAGGGTAGTTGGGTGTAGCGGGTGCTGATCAACGTACAGATGCGCAACAACGCCGCGACGTCCGTTACTCGTTAGGCTGCTCGTTGCACAAATCCAGGACACATGCATGTACAAATACACAACAGCGCTGCAGCACCTCACCGGATAGCAACACGACGCCGATGCCTCGCACGGTGTTTGACAGCGCGCCCCTGCGTGAACACACACCCGCGGCACGTGACGCCGGCTGCTGCTGCTAGCTGCTTCCCCTCAGGCCCCCTGCCAATCTCAGGCAATATTACTCCAATGCCTGCTGCAAACCCTGATTCACCGACAAGACCCACATCAAGTATACAATGTACACATACACGCGCACCATGCTTCCTCTGGTTCCCATGTTGGTCAGACCGTCTTTCATGGATGATTCACCCCCCCCTCCCCCAGTTCTGGGTCTTGGCTTCTTTGCGATAACGCAGGATAACCTTACCCCCGCCCCTCCCTCGGTGCCTGCCCCTCCCTCCTGATTCTTACCCCGACCAGCCGGCGCTGTTGCGGTCCATGGCGCTGCCGCCGCGCAGCTCCACACGCCCGACCTGATCATTGGCCCACACGCCGCCCCCCTGCCACTGCACGGCGCGATTTCCGCTGATGGAGCTGCCGCCCTGTGAAAGGGGGAGGTTACATTTATACATGTTTAGGGTAGTGGTAGACGGTAAACAATCTTAGGAACAGCAATTGTTACCGGCGACCGCTCCGTAGGCCTCGCAGCAAGCAACGGCTGAACGCAGACAGCCGCTGTGCTGTGGAAAGCAGGGGGTGCCCTGGCAAGTGCTGTCTAGCGTGCACGGCGCCAGGGTGACGCATGCCTCTCGCCCATCGCCGAAAGCTCCTTCCTTTCCCTATGTCCCTTCCTTCTCACCGTGAGGCTGAGCAAATCCAGTGTCGCTCCAACCATGACCGCGCCGCCACTCAGCGCGGCGGTGTTGTTGTCCAGTCGGCTGCCCTGCCCCACGTCCAGCTCAGACAGCGGGCCCCACACCCAAAACACGCCCCCGTCTCCGGCCGAAGTGTTGTTTGTGAAGGAGCAGTTGGTGACCGACAGGCGACCCTGGTGAGGGGCGTGAGGCGGGTCCAAGGCGGGGTAGGGAGCTCGTGTGCTTGGCGGGTTGGTGGGGTCCGCGTAAGGCAGTTTTGGGGGGTCTGTGGATTGCAGCATCTCCCGGATGCAAGGCTATCCTTTGCACCCGCCCTGTAGGCCACTGCGCCATGCAAGTTGCAGTGCCAACCCTCTCCCGCTGATGAGCCGCTCCTGCCCAAACGCACGCGCGACGCCGCCCAGCGCCACCTACCACTGGCAGGTCGATGGAGGAGAAGAAGGTTCCCATTCCGCCACTGTTGTCCCGCACCGCCACCCCCCGTAGCGTCACCACCATGGCGCTGTTTTCGAGCCAGGTGCCGAAGGCGTCCGGGTGGGACGACAGCGGGTCGGCGCCGCCTGCCAGGGCGCAGAGGGCATGCATCGGGGCCATTGAGGTCATCCGTATATATCCCGCGGTGGACAAAGTGCTGCTTTGTAATGAACCGCAGGGCAGGCAGGTGATCGGGCATTGCTTGCGTTGTTCAACTGCTGGTTTTTGTTGTGGCTTGAGATTCTTACCAGCAGACGCCGCGACCAGCCACGCACCAAGCTGAATGAGACAGGCAGCGGTGCGGGCCCCTGCCCCCCCATGGGGCCCGGGCACATACCCCACCCCACCCCACCCCGGAGGGATAACGAGCTGGAGCGCGGCCGCCCGGACGGCCGCTCATGCATGTGGTAACGACTTCGTCTGCAGTCTTCAGTGCATCCTGTACCGCTTTTCCAAACATCCTTGCAACCCCCCCCACCCCCCCCCCCCACACACACACACGCCACGCCACGCACCCGCCACGATCATGCCGTGCCCCACGGTGGTGGCCGTGTCGCGTGTGGAGCCGTGTGTGCCGTACAGCCCGCCACGTGACACGCTGTTCCCCGTGAAGATCGAGTCGGTGACGTCCAGTCGCAGGTCGGTGTCGGGCTCCTGGGGGTTGGAGGGTGCAGGGTGGACGTTGGAGCAAAGGTAGCATAAGGGGGATGCAAGGTTAAACATTGGGAACAGCATGAGATTGGGAGGGTCTTCACTCAGCACGCGAGCTAAGTATGCAAGAAGCAGCACCCGGGATGCGTAGGCCAACTTGCGTTGGCGCGCACTGCGTTGCATGCCGCACGGGTCCTGCGCCCGAAGCACACCTACAATACCTAGGTATGCACCGACCCGCCCGTAAAAGTGCATGACCCGCCTGTGAAAGCCAGCCCACAGCCCTGCCAGGCCCTGCTCCACGGCCCAGTTTGTTGTAGGCGGCCCCTGCCAATTAGCTCGAGCTAATGCCCTAAGCCGGTGCCGACCCGGCTAACGTGTCATATCACGCAGGACCATATGCGCTACATCCCAGCTCCTACCGTGGTGTCGTACTGCAGCATGACGCAGGCCCAGCCGTTGCCGCCGCGCACATCGGAGCAGTTGAATCGCTCCAGGGCCGCGCTGCGCAGCCCCGTGGCGTGCAGGGGCCCGTGCAGCGAGCCCAGGCTGGCACCCACGCCGCGAACACCGGTCAGCGTCACGTTAACCGCCTCCAGCTGCGGGGCGGCGGCGGCAGTACGCGCGGGGCCGTTGGTAGTGGGTTTTGGGCGGTGGGTGGTGAGCAGTGTGGGGGTACCGAGGCGCGGGGACGTGGGGGCCCGGGGGTGTACGCCGTCGCCGTAGCATGGCATGCATTTCATTCGGGCACTCAAGAGATAGAAAGGGGGGGCTGGAGAGGGCACAAAGGCAAGGGGAAGCAGGATGCGCAAGTGCGGAGGGTGCTACGGTGTGCATGCGTTGCAGGCGGGATTTGCGACATACAGCAGGGTGGCAGCAGCTCATCAAGCACCCATTGGCAGGGGCCAGCTCATATCCGGCGGAAGCAAGCCGCGGCGCTCCAAGGAAGCCACGCCAGCCCATGCCACAGCCCCTGCTACAGCTCATTCGCTTACCCATCCGAACCCAGCGCCCCCGCGACCAGCACCCTGGCCTTACCCGCGTGCAGTTGAGGCACTGCAGCAGCGCCCGCGGGTTGAGCGGCAGGTCACGTAGCAGGCTGTCCCTCCAAATCTGTCGGTGCGGAGAATGCGGAACGTGGGGGGCATGCGGAACGCGGGGGCGCGAGCAGTCCATGGAGCGGACATTCGGTTTGCCTTGAGAGGCACGCGGCCAATGGCTGCCGCAATCGTTCCCGCTGGTCCAACGCATGCAATTTCGCCATACGCGCACCCGCACTCACAACAAGCACACGCACACGCACACGTGTACGCAACACCAACACGCACACGCACGCACACGCACGCACACACACACACACACACACACACACGCACACGCACACACACACACACACGCGCACACGCGCGCGCACACGCACGCGCACACGCACACGCACACGCGCACGCACGCGCACGCGCACACGTACACACGCACACGGCCACGCGCACACGCACACGCACACACCCACCATTTGCGGCACGTTACTCATGGTGATTCCCCACCCATCATCCCCCGCCCGCGCCGTGACGCGCACGCCCGTCCAGCCAGCCGTGAACGGCAGTAGCGCGCGCCCCACCGCCACATCCACCACCGCTGCTGTGCTGCTACTGCCGCTGCTGCCGACGCAGTCCACAGCAGCGCTGAGGACTGTGGCATTGGCCGGCAGTAGCGCCCCACTG
This sequence comes from Chlamydomonas reinhardtii, assembly GCF_000002595.2. Taxonomy (NCBI): domain Eukaryota; kingdom Viridiplantae; phylum Chlorophyta; class Chlorophyceae; order Chlamydomonadales; family Chlamydomonadaceae; genus Chlamydomonas; species Chlamydomonas reinhardtii. The sequence goes on from NC_057007.1 coordinate 3,396,478, forward strand.
AAGCGCCGGCCGGTGACCACCACACGACACGTGACGGCGGCTGCGAGCGGCCGCGGCGGCGGCGCAGGGGGCGCCGGCGGTTGGGGCGGAGGCGGCGGCGATGGCGACGGGACTGTATGGGTACAAGTTGTTGACGGGTGTGAATGTGTGCGATCAGCACTCGTATACCTGGGCCTAACGACGGGGAGTAATGGACCCCACCGGTTCAGCGCTTTTCCCTGACGTCGCTTACGCTAATGTTCAACACATGTCCAATGTGGGTCAATTGTATGGCAAGCAAATTGTTGAGCAGGCGTATGTCTGAGAGTCTGCACATACATGAGAAGTCAAGCCCGCCCAGTCCCGGCCAGTTCAGTCCAGACCACGCCACGCCGCGAAGCGCACTCACCCAGACATCGCACGCCGGCATCCTGTTGAAGTGGGTGTTGCAAGCAGCAGAGCACGAAGGGAAAGCCCGTGTCTCTCAGTGAGAACCATGCCACGCGGTCGCGAGCCCCAATGACGGCAGTCCCGGGCACGCAGCGCAAAGCGACGTTGGCCTAGAAGTTCAGACACCCCCCTCATATGTGAGCGCGTCTGAGAGCATCGTCTGACAGCTTACGTCTTGGGGCGTACACTGCCCCGTGAGGCCGCCAGGCACTCGCTGGGCCCCTTCCTTCTGGTGTCATTCCGCCGCACAGGTCCGCTCTCACACACACCTCGGACGCTGCCCACTCACCATTGCATGGTTGCAGCCGTTGATACCGGTCATAGGCGTGTTGCAGTTGGCCAGTGTGGGCTCGAAGCCCCTGCACCCGCCGGGGATGGGAAAGCGGCAGCAAGAGCAGCGAGCAGCAGCGGTCAGGAGATGCGTACAGGTGCAGGTGCAGGTGTGTGTGCAGGTGCAGGTGCGTGTCGTCGTTGCACCAGTCACCAAGCCGACCGCGCAGCAGCCGGTCCGGGCAGCGCTGGGGGCCTGCGGCACACGCAGCATTGCCCCAGGTGGAGGCTGCAAGGCGGCTCCGCGCCGCATCCATCCCACACTTGGCTCCCTAGCAGAGCTCCCAGAGCTACAGACGGAACCCAACAACGGCTCTGTGCCTTTGCATCTCCCTTCAACCACCATCCCATCAAACCCCGTCGCACCAGCATCGCAGCTTGGTCAGCCATATGGGTCCGGTCCCCGCGCCGAAGGTGGCGTTGAGGAACGGCAGCGCGCCAACGTCCGGTAACCCCAGCTGCCGGCACGTTACACGCGCCTCCGCAACTTCGAAGCCGTCACTGTATTGTAGTAGGGCGCAGAGGGGGCGCGGGCACAGGCGGTTTTCTGTGTGCATGGCTCGCTTCGCAAGGGCGACCGGCAGGCGGCGTGAGAGCTGTGAGAGCCTGGCAAGTGAAGGCGTGTGCGTCGCCGTGACTGCAGGCGCTGATACGGCAGGGGCCTTTCCCCGATCAGCATGGCCCTCAGACCGGCATACTTCGTGCACACCCCAAGCCCGCAGTCGGCGGCAAGGGCAAAAGCAGCGCCGCCCGCGTGCGGGTGCCGTCGCACCTGCCCACTGCACGTGAGCAGTTGGACCCGTTTGCGCAGTGACTCGCCGTGACTCCCTCGCGTCCCCCAATCGCGTACAGGACTTCGCACCTGCAAACCGTGCCCCACGTCCCGTTGTACAGGATTTCGACGCGGCCTTCAAACGGCGAGGAGCCATTCAAAAGGCGCACGGTCGTCGAGCCTGAATCAGCACAGCGCGTTTTGAGTCCTTAGCGTATTTTACATCAGGCCAGCGAGTGCGGCGCCTTAGAGCCTCGGACAACGGAGCGCGATTGAACGGGACGCACTAGTTTCTGGACACTCGCTGTGCTCAGGTACCTGTACTCTGGGCGCTTCCAGGACGTCGCCATAAAAGGATTATGGCCAGCAAGAGAGAAATCCCTGGACTGGACGGCGCCATGCTTGGCAGGAGTCCGCGCTGGGACTCAGTACTTTCCCAGCATCAACCTAACATCATCTTGAAATATCCATAGCTGAGGCGCCAGCAAAACGCTGTCCACCGCTAGAGGGAAACCTGTGAACGCCAGGGCTTAACTTTAGTGTCATAAGCACTTGCAGTAAAGTGAGCTTTTAGTGGTGTTCAGCGGTAAGGTGACTGGCCGGATTGCGTAGAGGTGATGCAGCGATGCGGTCTCGAACCCGTACGTGCCCGCGGTCCTTGCACCTGCTGTTCCCTGTGGACCCCGTGCGCGTGCGCTTCCATGGTGCACAGTGCACACCTTGCACATCTGGAATAGTTTTTGAGGCTGTATAACACTGCAAATGAGTCTGTAGAGCCGTTCGCCCGCACCACGCCACACCAGCAGCCCTTGCTCCTCACTTAGGTTCATGTGTGGGCTCGCGCGAGGGTCATGGCCTGGAACCGCAGTCGGTTTGATAATGAAGAGTCAACAGGGATGCGAGCGACGATGAAGCTGATGGCTAACCTCAGGCTAGGCTCTGGAGAGGCAGAGGAGGGGCCTGGGCCGGCCTGGGCCACAAACGTGTAACAGTCGAGCAAGGGTGCACAGCAGCTGCCTGTCCCTCTTGTAACCAATGCAATCTACCTCCCGTTCGGCCCAATTGTCTCAATCCACATTCGTACAACTGCCGATTACTTATTCCTCCGACTCATTTGGAACCAGAATCGCCCAGATTTGGTGGGGCGTGTGCGCGTCACCTGTAACCCGCCTACCTCCCGGTGGGGTCCACCAGCACACCAGCGCACTCGCTACGGTAACCTCGATAACACTAACCGTGTAAGTCGTATCGCAGGTGGGGGACCACCGCACAGCCGCCGTACAACCACCACGCCCGACACGAAACGGCATATGCCACGCCTCCTCTCACGCCCCACATCTGAGGCCTGCTGCTGGTCTACAACCGCAGCCCGCTGCGCGTGCGCACCCCGGGGCGTCCGCCTTGTGCGGACAGGGCGCGCACCTCCAACCGCGTACGCGGCACCCGCATGATGTACAGCTTGGGGCACGGGGCCAGGGCCGGCGCCGGGGGGGAAGGCCTTTCTTGGCCGGCCCCTGGCGCGGGCTGCTGGCCTCGTGCCCTCGTTGCCCATTTTCACGTTCAGCTTCAAGTCCGGGTAGACGTCCTCCGGCACCGCAAAGATCAGGAGAACCTCCTCGCATGCAGGCCCTGCACGACCTACCGTGCCTTCCGCCAGGCCGCCCCTCGTGCGCTGGCGCCTCCCCGTGAGCCCCGCCCTTGGACCACTCCCACCTTCCTCGAAGAGCACAACCTCGCTGCATGCGGGCACCTTGAGCATCTGCTCGGTGCCTCGCTCCAGCTTCGCCACGCCGTCGGTGAAATCGACTGGCACGCCGGTGAACTCCCCGCCCTGCAGACAGGTCGTGCAGATACATACAGATAAAGCAAGCTGACCTTGAGCCGTAGAAGAACTGATGTGTAGCCCCAGACGACCTTCCGCGAGTTGATGACTTGAGGCGCAAAGCCAAGCCGCAGTGGCAGTGAACACCTCCGCTATGGGTACCCATCCAGCGGCTGGCCAACACGAGCTGCCGCTCGCAGAAGCCGCTGTCCGTTGTGATGTGGATCACGCGGTGGCTGGCCTCCGGCCCCGTGTCCTGGGCGCTGGCGTCTGCCAATGCCGCACGCACCTACAGTAGCGGCGGGGACTGGTCGTGACAACAACACGTTGGCAGGAACCTCAAGAAGCCAGCCTAAGCCATGCATGTATGGGGAGAGCTGGCGAGCACAAGCCACCACTTCTCCAACTACCGGTACTTGCCGCAACCGCATGCCACTGTTTACCGCCCCGCGAAGCTCTTTCAGCAGGCGGTTGAATGTCGCATCGGCAGACATCACTCCCTCAGACGCCACTACCTTGCGACGCCGCCGCTCGCCTTATCTGCCACTGCAGCACCTCCGCCTCGAACTCCAGCTCCGTCTCGTCCAGCACCGCGTCCGCGTACAGGTGCTGCGCACACACAGCCAGGCAGCGCAGCCGACCCCCCGCACACACCCCGCGGGGGCCACCACCGCTGGGGCCACCAGTCCCGGCGCCTGCGCACATGTCGCTGCGCACCGCGGCCCCGCCATCCGCACCGCGGCCCCGCCATCCGCACCGCTGCCTCCCAACGACGCACTCGCTGCCGCCTCCGGCTCTGCCGGCAGAAGCGTGCTGGCACTCAGCTGCTGCCTCCACGCCTCTGTCCCACCGCCACCCCCTGCTGCTCCTGCTGCTGCTACACCGCCTCTGGCGACTGCAGGAGGTCCAGTTTGCCCCGGCGGGCTAGGGACGCCCGCCGCCGCGGCCGACGCCGCGGCGGACGCGGGATCTGAGGCCGAGGCGGACGCTGAGGCCACCACCAGCGCCGCTGCTGCCCTCCACGCGGCGTGCAGGTGCGCCGCTCGAAGCACTTCTTGACGAACGCCTCCGGCACAGGGAGGCCCAGCTTGCTGCACAAGCAGGCGACAGCCGGACACCAGGCAACCACCACTTGCAGCCCCAAGGCAGCATTCCCATTCTGGCCCCTCAACATCCAAAGCAGCAATCGTAATGTCCTGAAGGCACACTGCACGTGCCAATCAGCGCGCTAGCCGCGTGCCACACCTGCGGCAAGCCAGAAGCTCCTCCATCGACCACAGTGGCATGTACAGCATCAGCGCGTTGACCTTCGCCACGTCCTGCGCGTGCACACGCACAGCAGGACCCTAAAGCTGGACGGCCGCACTTCCAGGCGTGCACATGCGCCGTCACGCACCTTGTACGTTTCCCTCTTGGGTGAAGTGATGAGAAGGAGACGCGCCGCACCACTGAGCTGCGGGCGCAAGCAACGACGCATGGCCTGAAAATGCACGAGTGCGCATCCGTAGACGGAGTGGTTGCTCCGTTCTGCGCAAAAGATGCGGATTTTGCGCCCTCCTTTCCAACCCTCCTGAGCCACCTACTTCCGGCGCCACAGCGTCTGCAATGTATCTGCAGGCAAAAGCACAAACTACTGCTGTCACACCATGGCTTCGTCGTGCACGACCTCAACACATTGTGGGGCTGGGTTGCCCCGGGCCAAAGCCTTGTCTGCCCGCCAGGTATCGGGGTTGTTGAGCTCCGCCTGAAGCTGTGAACCTCGCCGCTCAGCGTCTCACCGGTCTTGGTGAGGCACAAGCGCGTTCACTGTCTTGGGGTCCTCCCATTCTGTGGGTTAGGGGGCGCCGGTGGGATGGGATACCATCGTGGATGGCGAAGTTCGCCACCTAGCGCTGGCCCACTCTAACTTTTGTCATTACTATGCGTGATTCGAATTTCTAGTGCATGTACATGAATAAGACGAGTATTACGGGACCGAACTGCGGCTCAGTAAGGATTTCCTGAAACAAGTTTTGGCCGCTTCGGGGCTCGTTTCACATCTCAATGATCATGCTCAGTAGTAACAGGATGATAGAAGCGCCTTTCTAGGGCCAGGAGTGGCAGGCGGACCAAAATGGGAGTGTGTTGCAGCTGCCACTCCAAGCTGGTCGTCGGCGTGGACGTGGACGCTCTCAAGCAGAGACAAAATGTACAGCGTGGAGCCGAAACTGCAAAGGGCCACCAGGTGCTGCTGGGGGCTGCGCACGGTCCTTCGGCTTGTGCCGGAGACGAGCTCGCGGCGGGATGGTTTCTTGCTTTGTGTGCATCATGTTAACTTGTGGATTGTTGATGTGACCCCATAACCGTTTGCCTTGCCTTGCGCACAGACTCTCGCACAGAGTGAGGCTACTCTGACGGTCTTGCCGCAGCTTCCCGTGGACCTATGGCTTCAGGGTGTAAAGGTCAGTTTATAAGAGGTGGCTCTTCTGCCTATCGTCGCCCACTTGCCCCCAGTTTCTGACATGCTGCGCCAACCCGCTGTTTTTCCCGCCTGCAGCTGCACGGCTTGGCAACGGTGGGCGAAGCATCTGCAACTGGAGGATTTCTCTTCAGCCGCTTGGTGGTTGCACGTGGGCACGTCCTGGCAGCAATTTTTGAGGGGCACACGTCTGCAGCTGCGGCCGAATATTGCCGCAACAACTGCTGGGAAGCATTTTCTCAGGCAACCGGAAGCAGGCAACAGGCGCCCGCTGGTGCCACGGTGAGCCTAAATTAACTCGCTTTCCGGGGCAAAACTGGCAGAGCCTAACGATCCAGCTGTGCTCTATCCACCATTAACCAACGCGCGCATTTGAGTGTCGTGGGCCCATGGCGCGGGCTTCGTTGTTGACGACCCTGTGACCCTCCGGATTCCGAAGTCGCGTTGCGCCCCCCGCTTCCGGCCCCCCTGCGCGCAGCTCCGGTCGCTGGACCGCGGCTTCCTCACTTCCTCCTCCATCGCCTTGGAAGCGCGTCTCAGCAGCGGCTGCAGTGCTACCCTGCTCCACATCGACCTGGCGACACGGGTGGCTACGGTGGCCACGGTTGGGGCGCATGGCACAGTGGGGCTTGGCAGCGTGGGCCCACTGGCCGGGTCAACGCCCGCCAGGCCGGCAGCCAGCGCCTCCAGCAGCCCAGCTGCAGGCAGCGCGTCGCGGCAGCCATCGCGGCAGCCATCGCGGCAGCCATCGCGGCAGCGCAGCGGGCAAGACAAGCGCCGTAGAAGCGGCAACAACGAAGCGGTGGCCGACTGCACCGCCAGTCGCGGGCTGCGGCTGGCGCAGGGGGCGCGGGGGCTGCTGGGCGAGGTGGGGCGCTGCCAGCACCAGCACGTGGTCCGGGCCGCCACGCTGGAGGGGCCGAGCGCGGAGAGCAGGTGCGGGCGGCACGGGCGGGTTGATCGACTGATCGGGATATGGTCAGCATCGGAGGCGGAGCGTGTTTGCACGGACAGGTTCTTGTGCCTGTGCAGCCGGTTGCTGTATTGTTGATGCGCGGGTGGTGCGCGACGCTTGACTTGCAACCGGTTCTATGAATCCGCAGGAGGGCTCTGTCGGGACAGATTGACCGGCTGTCAGGCACGGCGTCGTCGCTGCTTCCGGAGGCCGGGCACTCGGGCCACGGCGGCTTGGGGCAGACCGCGCCTTCAGGCAGCCCTGGGGCTGGCTCCATGCAAGCTTCAATCCGCGCAAATGCGGATCGACCGCCGTCGGGCATAATTGCGGGCGCGGGCAAGGATGGGCTGGGTGCAGGCGCTGTGGGTAATGGGCATGCGGCCTCGAAGGCGCCTTCTCCGCGGGGGCGGTTTCCCTTGTCCAACCGGCTGCACTGCGGCTGCGACGTGCGGGTAACATCACGCACGCTGGCGCCCGGAGACGAGTGCCTGCTATTGCTGGCCGGGAGCGGTGGCGTCGGCAGCGGCGCTGCGGTCAAGTCGCTTGCGCGTGACAGCGGTGGCCTGGGAGCCAGCGCGTCCGGCGTGGCGGTGGCATCGGGTCCGGGCAGTGGTCCAGCGCCGGTGCCCGGCGCTGCTTCGGCCCCTGCGCAGGGTGGCGGGGATGCGCGGCGATACATCGGCATCGTCGGCACTCCTGCCGGGACCATGTCGGCGTTGCGCTCGCCGCCCGCGTCGGTGTCGGACACCGGTTTGCAGCTCACATCTGCGACTCCTGCGCTGGCGTGTTCCTCGCTGCCGGCTGGGCAGGCGGGGCCCGTCACGCCAGCCGTCGCCATCAGCCCTGCGGATGCCGTGACACTGGCGCACGAGGTGGCGATGCTGGCGGGGCCGCCGCCGCACACATCGGAGGAAACGAGCGTGAGCGCAGCTGGGACGCTTGTGAGTAAGGCCCTAGCGTCGGCGCAGGTAAGGGCTGTGTCCTGCGCGCATGTTGGCATCCTGGGTGTGCTTACCGGCCGCGCTTTACTTGACCCAGCCGTAACTTCAGACATGCGTGTTACGTTCGCCCGTTCACGTTCCTGCGTCCGCAGGGGGCCATTCCAGTCGGCCGAGAGGCGCGGCTTGAGGTCTTGTACGACAGCCTGGAGCCGGTGACAGACGCCAGCGTGGCGGATACAGCCGGCGCAACCACTGCTACAGCCGCGCCGCAGCACCCAGCCGCCGTCCGCGGCGCGCGCGTTGTGGCAGAGTACGCGCTCGCAGCGGCAATGTCGGCCGCGTCAGCGGCTGCGGCGTCGTTGGCCCAAACGTCAGAGCCGCTGGTGTCTATCCTAACAGCTGGCTCGCCGCCAGCGCCGCCGGCGCCGGCGGCGCTGTCCGCAGCCTGCATGGCGATTTGGCTGGACTGGGCGCCCGCGGCTGACGCTGCCGGCACCGTCGCGTCGCCCCTAATCGCGTCATCACGGTCGCCGACGACGGCTGCTGCCGTGGCGACGATTCACGTGGCTTCCAACACCAGTGCCGGCGGTGCCGCCGCCGGCGGAGCTGCTACTGCCGCACAGCACTGGGACCTGGCACGCGGCTACTGCCGGTTCCTGGCGCTGCGCCGCCGCCGGCTGCTGGCGGCGTGGCACAGCGCGGCAGAGCAGCTACAGCTTGGTGGCGGCGGGTCCGGGTCGCAGGTCTACGCCAGCGCGGGGATGGCGGCCGGCGCACAGCCGCCAGCAGCAGCAGCCGCCGGCGCTCCTGCTACAGCCGGACCTGGCTCATGGCTGGGCCACGCGGCTGCCCTGATGGCGGCGACGGGCTCGGCGGCGTCGGCGGCGTCGGCGGAGCCGGCAGGCATGGGCGTCAGCCTCACCGGCCGCACCGCGTCCTTCACAAACCGGGCGCCCCTCATGGAGTTCGTGGAGGAGCTGCCGACTGACGCCGCGCGCTCGCGCACCACCATCGCGGGCGGCGCCCGCAGCGGCTCGGCCGCCGGCAGCGGCGCCGCAGGCGGCGGCGGCGGCGGCGGTGGCGGCGACGGCGGCTCGCGCACCTTGGCGCCGGTGCCGTCTGCGGCCCTCACGACCACGACGTCGATGGTGGCTGGCGGCGCGACGCTGGACCCGCACCACTCCAACACGTCCGCGGCAGTGCCCTACGGCATCAGTGGCCTGCTGGTGGCGCCTATGGGCAGCATCGAGGACGAGGACGGCTCGCCCGCGGCGGCGTCACTAACGGCGGCCGCCGCCGCGGCAGAGGCCGCCGCGGCGGCGGCGGCTGCCGCCGCTGCGGCCGGTCTCTCGCCCATGTCTACAGATCACGGCGGCGCCGTGCTCTCGGCCGCCGCCAATACTGCGGGCGTGTCCGCCACCATCGCCAATTCCGCCTCCTCCTCGGCAGCGCCATTGACGTCGGCCGTCAGCCCGCGCGTCAGGTTCCACCAGGACCTGGCGCTGATGGCGGCGGAGGCGGCGCAGGCGCGCGGCGACCTGGACCGCGCCGCCGTGATGCGGCGCGCCAGCCGCTCGCTGCCCAACCTGGCGATGCAGCAGCAGCGGCAGGCGATGGCCGTGGTGTCCGGCATGCAGGTGCAGCCGGCGGACTCGGATGAGGATGAGGACGGCGACGGGGAGGAGGAGGAGGACTGGGACGGGCGCCGGGGCGGCAGGGGTGAGCGACAGGGCGAGGAGGAGGACGAGGACGAGGAGGAAGGTGTGGAGCGAGGCGAGTGGTCCGGGTCGGGCTCCGCCTCCGGCTCGCGCTCTGGGAGCAGGCGGCAGGGCGGCGCGGGCAGCATTGGCTCGGGCAGTCGGCGCAGCCGGAGGCTGATGAACATCGGCGATGATGACGAGGAGGAGGAGGAGGATCCAGAGGCCGCCGCCGCGGCAGCGGCGGAGGCCGTGGCGTTCGCGCAGACCGCCGCTGGCTCCTTCAGCGGCATGACGTCGGTCGCCCGCAGCCCCGCTGGCAGCTCCGTTGCCGCTGGCGGCCGCGACCTGTCCGGCCTGTCTGACGCCGCCGCCGGCGCCGCCGCCATGCCCTCCTCGCCCGGGGGCAGCACCGCCGCCGTTGCTGGCAGCGGTACCGGTGGCGGCGGCGGCGGCGGCGCTGTGATCATGGACTGGTCGCTGGTCATGACCAACATGAGCGTCCCCAACGGCAACAGCAGCGGCAGCCTGGCCCAGGTGTCGGGACCGGCCCACTCGGCCGGCCACACGCCCATGCCCTCCGCCGCCGTCAACCGCCTGCCCGCTGCCGGCATCGGCGCCGGCGTGGGCGGCGTGAGCTACGCCGGCAGCCCCCTTCCTGGCGGCCACGTCGCCAACTCCGGCAGCCGTGGCGCTGCGGCCACTGGCAACGTCGGCAGCTACCAAGCCATCCCTGGCGGCTACCACCAGCGGCTGACGGCGGCGCCGGTGGTGCCTGGCGGCGGGGTGGGCCGGCCGCGCACATCGCACGGCCCCGGCGCGCTGGGAGGCCCCGGCGGAGCGGTGTTCAACATCCGGAACCAGGTGGCCTCGCCCTCGCCAGCGGCGGTGGCGGCGGGCAGCCTGCGCGCGTCTAGCCTGCTGGGGCTGAACAGCGGCGCCGGCAGCAGCCGCGCGGGCAGCGCCACTGGCGGCGCCGGCAGCGCCGGCGGCGCGTCAGGCAGCATCGGTGGTGGCAGCGGCGACAGCCTGGGGCGCGGCAGCACCGCCGTCAAGAGCGACCTCCTACCGCCAGGTGAATGTCGTGCGTGTGTTGGTTCCTGTGGGCTTGTCTCTGTGTCAGAGAGCCTGTGCCATGCCAGGGCTGGCGTCCTCTTCTTTTGCTCGCCATGCCTCGCCAAACCGCCGCCTCGCCCCACTGACATCTCACACATGCACACAATGGCATCCCATAGGTATTCTGCTGGGCCAGCAGTCCACGGGCGACGACGCAGACGTAGCCGACTCACTTCTTGCCAGCACCGGTCTCGGCGTCGGCCTCGGCGTCGGCGGTGTTGACGGCCGCGACGGCGGCGACCTCGCCGGCGGCACCATGGCCGCGGCGCTGGCGGCGGCGGGCGGCAGCGGCGGCAGCAACTGCGGCGACCATGACTTGTTGAGTGAGGACCTGCCGGGGTTGCGGATCGAGAGCACGGCGGAGTTGGCGGCGCTGATGGCGGAGATCATCATTTCGGAGGACGGCGAGGTGAGCCGAGGGCCCCGCCCCACAGGGCACAGGGCGGGACAGGCAGCGGAGGGGAGGGGAGGGAGACGGGGCCTTGGTGAGGCGGTGTTTTTGCGGGAGGTGGGAGCTCGCCTCGCTTGCGCTGTGCTTTCCTGTGCTGTGCTGCGGACCTTGGCCTTGACGTGTTCGGGTGCGGCATATGCCTTGACATGCCTTGCGGCACGTGCTGCCCCTCGTGGCTACATGGCAGGTGCTGAGCACTGCCGGCGGCGGCGACACAGCGCTCAGTCGCATCGGCGGCAGCTTTGGCCGTATCCACAAGCCCGGGCGGCCGGTCAGCCGGCCGGGTAGCCGCGGCTGGACGCCCCGGCTGGCCATCGTGCGCGAGGACGCTCGCGAGGTGGGGTTGGGCGGCCGGTGGCGTGTACGTGTGTTAGGGAAGCGCAAACAAAATGGGCCGACACTGTGAATGCGCAAGCAAGCGGCGGGCGGCGTACACTTGCTGAATGCTCTTTGCTGCAACTTTCGACCTTACCCCGGTGCGCGCCTCAAACATCACCACCACAACCACAACCACAATCACATCACACACCCCCCCCACACACACACACACACTGGGCGGGCATTACTTTCGAATTTGTTTACCACACCGCCTCTGCACCCGCCGCCGCGGCACAGGCTCACAGCGGCACCACCAGCGCCAGCCAGACGCTGCCGCTGGCCGACACGGCGGACCTGCGCTTCGCCGCCATCAGCGAGGGGCGGTCCTCGGAGCGGTGCTCCAGCGCCTCAGCCTCGCACAGCGCCAGCAACAGCAGCGGCCCCGCGGAGCAGGCGCAGGTGGGCCAGTGGGGTGTGCTGGAGGGGGCGTTGTAGATACCAGCCCAAACTGGACCGAACCCAAATCAAAAGGGCGAGGAGGAGAGCGCGGCCTAATGCTTTGACAACGGAGCGGCGGGGCTGGGCGCTGGGGCTGGGGCTGGTTACGTGCTGCGAATCTCGCGCAGCTGGCTCCCGCGTCTGTGTCTTGTGCACCACAATTCACACATGTGCACCCGTCGTTTGTTCTCTGATGCATACTGTTGCTGCAAGCCCGCTGTGCGCCAGCGCGCCCCAACCCTTGCATGCATCCTGGTGTGCTCCGCCTGCACTCACAGGGAAGTGGCTCGGACCGTGGCAGCGGCTCGGCGCGTGGGTCTCGCGCCAACAGCAGCCCCAACGCCAGTACGGAGGAGCCCAGCAGCAGCAGCAACGGCAGCGGTGGAGCGGGAGCTGGCGCCGCCGGCGCCGCCGCGCGCAGCAGCAACACCAGCAGCAGCAACACCAGCAGCAACGGCCGCCTGGCGCCACTCCGGAACGTGGCGCACACGGTCGTGCCACCGCTGACAGACACGATTGCCGCCGACGCCGTTAGCCACGCTGCCGGCGGCTCCGGCTCCGGCTCCGGCGCGGGCGCGGCAAGCGCGGGCGGCGGTGTGGGAGCCTCGCCAGCTCGCGGCGGTGGCGTGCGCGCGGCAACAATGGGCGTGCCGCTTAGCGTCATCCCCAGTCGGACGTTGGTCGTGCCGCCCGGCGCCCTCTCCGGCGCAGCCGCACAGCTCGCGCGTGTATCTTCTGGCCCCGCGGCAGCGGTCGCCACCGCAGCTGCGGGCACCGGCATCGTCGCCGGGGCTGCCGCAGCCGGAGCTCCTGGCACCGGCGCCGGCGTGAGCACGAGCGGCCCTGGCATGGCGTTCTTGGACAGCGCCAGCGGCGCCGGCCTGCAGCCGCCCTTCCTATCCTTGGAGCTGAGCGCCGGCACCTCGCCCACGTCGCAGCAGCAGGCGGCGCACCTGCAACTACACCCGCACCCGCACCCGCACAGCCAGCAGCTGTCGGCGCTGCTGCAGTCCGCTGGCGGCGCCGACGCCAGCCCCACCAGCGGCGGCGGCAACACAATGACTGACAGCATCGTGGGCTTCATTGGCGCGGCGTCCTCCTCCAACGCCGTCGCGCTGGCGGCGGAGGCGGCGGCCGCGGCGCAGTCGCTGCTGGGCTCCGCCACCTCGGCGTCAGCGCTGCTGCCGCCGCCGCTGCCGGCGCCGCAGCCGCAGCCGTCCAGCCTGGCAGCGCTGCCGCTGCTGTCGGTGCTGGCGGCGCGCACCGCTGCCGGCGCCGCCGCCGCCTGGCCGGGCCCCGCGCCGCCTAGCGGCGGCGTGGACTACTCCGCCGCCTCTGGCTCGCCGCCGGAGCCCTTGCCGTCGCCGTCGCCGCTGCGCGGCTACAGCGGCTATGGCGACGGCGGCGGCCGCCTCTCCGCGTCGGCCATGGCAGCGGAGACCGCGACGCTGGAGTCCGTACTGAACGAGCTCAGCCCGTCGCTGGACCGGGACCGGCTGCCCGACGGCGAGCAGCTGCGCGGCTCCGCCGCGCCGCTGTTGGCTAGCAGCCACAGCGGCGTGGTGATTGGGATGGCGCCGGGGTCCAGGTGCGAGAGCCCCTCGCGCACCGCGCGCGGCTCCGCCACGTCGCTGACGCTCTCCAGGCAGCTGCTGGAAGTGACGGCGCCGGCGGCGCCGGCGGGCAGCGCAGGTATGCCGGCGGCGGCGGCGGCGACAGGCAGCACGGCGCAGCGCCGCAGCGGCGGCGGCGGTGCGGCGGGCGGCCGCCGCAGCGGCACCATCAATGGCGAGGTGCTTGTGCGCTCCCGAACCGACTCCACCGGCGGGCTGGCATCCGCGCCGCCGGCTGGCGGCGGGCCTGGCGGCTGCTCGCCCAACGCACTGGCGGCGGCCGTGGCGGCGGCGGCGGCGGCGGCGGGCGCCGCCGCCGCGTTCGACGGCACGGTGGCGGTGACGTCAACCGATGCGGTGGCTGCGGATGAGGCGGAGGCCGTGTTGAGCAGCAGCAGCGCCGTGGCCTCCGCCACTGGGCCGGCAGGGGCGGCGGCGTCCGGCTCCTCACGCCACCGCACCGACCGGCCGAACCTGGCCATGATCGGCCGCTCGCAGAGCGCGCTGGTCCCGCGCAACGGCGCCAGCCCCTACGGCCACGCCCACGGCGCCGGCAGCGCCTGCACCGCCGCCGGCAGTGCCGCCGGTGCAGGCTCCGTCACCAGCCACCCACAGCAGCCCCGCACCTACCAACCGGCCGGAGCCTCCAGCAGCCACCACCACCACCACCACACGCACGCCCACGCGCGGCACCTATACGGCCTCTCTGACGCCGCCGCCTTGGGCGGCGCAGCCGGCGCCAACGGTGTCGGCTCCACCGGCGGCGCTCACGGCCGCGCCAGCGCCGGGGCGATGCTGGCTCCGCCGCCGCCCGGCACGCACGCCACCGCCACCGGCTCGGACGCAGGCACCGCCACGGCGCACGGCATCGAGCGGACGTGGTCGGCGGGCTCTGGGACCAGCGGGCCGCTGTGCAGCAGGCTGTATTCCACCCTCAGCAAGAACAGCATGACCGCCTACACCCTCGCCACCACCGCCGCGCCGACGCCGGGCTGCACCTCGGCCCAGGGCTCCGGCACGCGGCTCGCCACGATGCCCAGCCACACGCAGGCCGCGGGCAGCGCGGCTGGCACATCCGCCGGCGCCGCGGCCGCGGCTGCCGGCTCAAGCTCGGGCGCTGCGGGCGCGGCAGGCGGGAGTGCCGGCGTCGGCGCCGGGGCCGCCAGCTCCGCCGCCGCTTCCACTCCAGTGGCAATGACGGGGATTGGACTGGCCGGTGTGTCGCCGGCCACGCCCGCCGCGGCCGGGCCGCCGCCCTCCGCCGTCGGCGCCGTGCTGTCTTCCGCGGGCGGCGTCGTGAGCGCCCCTGGCCGCAGCGACGCCGACGACGCGTCGGTCGTGGAGCCTGCAGGTCCCAGCCCGTCGCGGTCGCCGGCGGCGGTCTGCGAGGCGGCCTCTTGCTGCAGCAGCATCACCAGCGTCGCCAGCATCGCTGGCGCTGCCGCTGCTGCGGGCTATGCCGCCGCCGGCCTGCAGGCGGCGAGCGGCCTTTCCCGCATGGTGCCGCGCTGCAGCTCCATGCCGCGATCTAGCCAGCCGCAGAACCGGCAGCTACAACAGCAGGACCCGCAGCCTTCCGACGGGCTGAGTGGTTTCGCCGGTCTTGGCTTCCCTCATGCGCCCGGCGTGGCGTCCGCCTCGGGCTTCAAGCCGGTGCCCTCGGGCGCAGCTGGCCTGTCGCCCATGCCGCTGCCTCCCCTGTCACACCAGTCGCCGTACGGGCCCCAGGCCACACACCCGGCCTCGCCGGCTGCGGTGCTTGGTGACGCCGCCGTCATGACCGCCGCCGCCGTCGGCGCCGGCGGCTGGCCGACGCCGGCGTCGCCGTCGCCGCCGCTGGGCGCCTGCGGCCTCGACGGCGGGCAGCACTCCGGTAACGTGTCGAACAGCGACGCGGGTGTGTGGACCTCGGCCTCGGCCTGGACCGCCAGCACCACCCTGCCGCTGGGCAACAGCAGCCGCCGCATGGGCAGCGCCACCAGCGCTGCCGCGCACGGCGGCGGCCTGAGCGCGGCGATGATGGGCGCCGGCGGCGCCGGCACCGGCACCGGCGGCGGCGCTGCCAGCTACACGGGCGCTTTGATGGGCGTCGTCGGCGGCGGCGGCGGCGGCGGCGGCTACATGAGCATGAACATGCACCTCCGCAACGACGCCAACAACGCCAACGTTAATAACAACACCTCGTCAGCAGGGCTGCTAAACCTGCATGCAGCCTCTTTGATGGTGATGGGCGGCGGCATGGCCCCGGGGTTGGCCACGATCGGCGACGCTGGCGGCAGCAACACGGGCATGCTGGGCGGCGACGCCGGCGGCGGCGGTTACGGCGGTTACGGCGGTTACGGCACAAGTCTGGGCGCCTACCAGGCCGCGTACGGCAGCGCCAGCGGCCTGCTGTTGACCGCCGACTGCGCCTCCAACACGCAGCTGCTGCCGCCGCCGCTGCCCACGCAGCCCTTGGGCGGCGGGCTGGGCGGCGCCGCGGGCGCCACCGGCGCCGCAGGCGCCGGCCCCAGCCTGCTGATGCACGAGCGCAGCAGCGCCGGGTGCGACTGCTATGGCAGGGCGGTGCCGCTGCAGGTGCCCTCCGCCCAGCCGGGCCTCGTGCAGGCTGGCGGTGGCGTTGAGCATCCCGGCGGCACTGGCGGTGCCGGTGGCGGTGCCGGCGCCGGCGGCTCCAATGTGAACGGCAACGGCAACCGCTCGCAGCAGAGCAGCACCATCCTGGAGGGCGGCCCTCACGCCAGCCAGCTGCCGCCGCACCTGTAGCACCAGCTGGTCATGCACCAGCAGCTCCAGCAGCAGATGGCGGCACAGCAGCACCACAGCGCCAGCAACGGCGGCGCAAGACGCGGGGCCGCAATGTGGTGCTTGCAGCCGACTAGTACGGGTCGGTCTGACAGCGTCTGTGCCACCGGCGCGAGTTAGCAGGCAGCCCTGCGTTGCTCGCTCCTGAGCGGCAGGATGTCACGGACTGCAGCTGCAGCTGCAGCCACAGGCGGCCGGCCTTCCACCTCGCCCGCTGCCGCCACTGCCGGCCTGCAGGCGGTGAGCAGCAAACGAGTGCCGCCGCTGCGCGGCGTGCCAGGCGGCCAGTACGCCGCCGGCAGCCTGGCCGTTGGCGGCGCTGGCGTTCCCTTCGCCGCCGCAGCCGCCGCCGCCGGGCCCTCGGCTAAGGCTGCAGCCGCCGCGGGGACGCCGTTGTTGGGCCGCCATCCGTTACCACAGCAGCGACACCCCAGCCCGCGCGGCCAGGACAGCTCCTCAGCCGACGCGGGCGTCTCAGGCATTGGAGCGCTGTTGCTGAGCACCGGCGGCGCCGCCTCCGCCGGCGCAAGCGCCTCCGCCAGCCCTTCCGCTGGCACCTGCAACAACGCGTCCCGCTTGGGCCTGGCCTTGGCCGGCGGCGTGGGCAGCGGCAGCGCCGTGCGCGGCTGTAGCTTGGGAGCGGCGCTAGTCAGCGCCGACGCCAGCGGCAGCGGTAACAGCAACAGCGAAGCAGCTGTGTGCACGGGTGTGATTGTGGGCCCGGGGCCCAACACGGCTGCGTGATGAATGCGGGCGATCCCACGCCAGTGCGCCAGTGTTGGTGCAGGGGCCAGGGCTCGGGCTGGGGAGCGGCGGGCTGTTGTCGTCATCGGTGTACGCATGCTCTGCCGTGCCTCTGCTGCAGTGGCAACTTTCGGAGCTTGTTGCAACCCCAATTCGATGTGGGTTGGAAGGAAGTCACGGAAGGAAGTCTACAAGATGCAAGCATGTACAAACGAAGAACGCGCACCCATTCATGCATGCTGGAATCCGGAGGCGAGATGCCCTGGACCATTGCTTACCCATTGTGGCGTGACCCAAAGCATCCAAACTGCGTTTCTTGTCTAGGCACAAAGTGCACTAAGGCAGCGGTGTTCTGTAGGTGTCCAGCTCAAGAGGAGGCAGAACAGTTTATACGTGGTGTCATGATATGATGTATTGTATACTTGCTGCTTTCAGAACCACCAGCGGCAGGCCAGCAATACGCATGCTGCCTGCCCTGTGGCCAGGGTTGCGCTGTCCATTACATACCAAACCGTTTGTCCTGAACCCAGGCGCACCGACAAACTGTGAGCAACAGTGCTTTGTGTTTGCGGGACGGGAGTGCATTGCCCTTAGCAGTACGGATTCCGGCAGCTGCGGACACACAACACTGCCGGAGCGCTTGGTGCCCGCGGGAGGCACCGTATGCAGGTGTTGCGGGCGTTTTGGTTTGTTGGAGTTCTTAAGACCCTGAGCCAAGGGCTGTGATATGGGATGGAGTGGGATGGGATGGGATGGGGGCCGCGATTGCGCGGTAGCGATGTGGGCGTTGGCTTGCAAGGCAGGCATGGAGGTGTGGTGGGCCAGGCATCAAGTGCACCGCTTGCCAGGCTGCGGGTCGATGCGAGGCGAGGTCCAGGCGACACCAACAATCAGCGCCTTTCCAAAGGATGTGAGAGGTTAGCGCTACGGATGGAGTGGCACTGGTGATTGGGGGTGTACTGCACTTACCGCGAGGCAGCCTCTGACTGTGGCCGCAAAGCGCAGCGCGGATGCCGGGCCCTACTTTGCTATCCGCTGCCAAAGCTTGTTTGTTACGATGAACCTCGCGTGCTGAACTCCTGTGCGATTTGGCGTACACCGCAATACGGTATGCTTCATGCGATATGGCTGTGGGTTTGAGAGTTCCAATGATAGCGGTGCACCAACTCCGCTAGATTTGTCGCAAAGCAGATCCGGTTGTGTAGTACGGCACATGATGACAGGATATTGGTGAAAGTGGGCTGCGCCCACGCCATGTCTCTAGTCTGAGGCCACAAGCGTCTTCCTCTAAGGGTGAAGAGTAGCCCTGGATTGGGGCGGATAAAGTGCGGCCGGGCGCTTCTACCGCGGCGCACCGTGCACTGGGGCCATGCACCAATAAACGTGGTGGAATGTTGCAGTGCACTCTTTAAGGTACTGCTTTAAGGTGCATCTGCAGGCATAATGCAGTGCACTGCTTTAAGGTACTGATTTGAGATGCATCTGCTAGCATTCATCACGTGCTGCTTTGTACGTCGTACTGGGAAGCTCGAGGTTGCGGGTAGCAAGTAAAGAAGCTTCGTGGCATGTTGCTTTTGTTTAGGTGGCCGTGAACGTTGTAGGGCGGCCGGAGGCATGGACAGTGAAATTCTAGTACGGTACACAAGTGCAGGCCTGCAAGAATGGTGCATGGGTGCACTGAGCATAATGCGTATGTTCTGAACCATACCGCGGCTGGGTCAAGCACACGACGCAGGCTATGTTTTAACACAGAACTGGAGGCAGGTCGACAGCATCGCCACCTCTTCCTTTATTTAGGCGACAGCCTTTGCAGGACTGACAATGATGACATTCATGTTGCGGAGGGTGGAGGTTGGCGCGTTCTCCCGGTGATGCGAGTCGCGGTAAAAACCTTACGCATGAGTAGTGTTGTGAGGTGTCATTCGTTTTTTGTGTGTAGGGGCGAAGCCCCCCAGGAACACCCCTGTCCGTGGCTGGTGCGTCGGCAAAACATAGCATACTGGCGCAAACCGCGGCTGCTACGTATTAGTATGTGTTAATGCCTATTGCATGTAAATAGGTGGCAGGGAAAATTCGGGCGGAGCGAGAAGTGCCTTCGCACGTCCATGGACAATTGACTTTCGCGAGGTTGCCCGAAAAGCAAGCCATGGCTTTGCGCAGTATGACTTCTGTACGTCGTAAATGTACTACAAAGACACAGCAGACGGCGAGCCGTCATAAAGAGCCTGTCACCGTTGTCCATTTCTGTAGCGGCTCGCTCTCACGCCTCTTTCTTCCTGGTCCGAGCGCAACCCCCAGTGGACGCGTCCGGACCAGCCATGGCACCGAAGCGGCGCCGAGACGAAGCTGAGAAGGCGGAGTAGTTAGTAGGCGCCCGCGTCAAGGTGGCTGGGTTGATAACGACCCGGGATCAGCCCTTTTCCTGCCATAAGGCAGCCACCTCCTTGTTTGTGTGTAGCAGTCGTTGTACCTTGCCAATAGCTGAGAAGTAGAGCGGGCTGTTCGTAACTGCCCGATGCTCAATAAAGCTGACGCTATGGTGACCGCGCAAGTGAGCGTTTTAAGCAGCCAGCTGCAATGCGCTGTGTAAAGATGCGTACGGCGTCCTCCAATACCGGTGGGTGCCGGGCTGCCGCGGGACGGACACGTGGCCCTCGCTCAACTAGCTCAGGGCTCAAGGGCTTTGTGCTCGGGGCTTGAGTGCTTTTGAGTGCTTGGCTGCCGAGCAGCTCACCACCAATTCAGCAACCGCGGCATCCAGTCCAGTGCATGCAGCAGCACCCCTGCCATCACGCAACGTACGCCCTCCACTTGACGGATTGCCGCCACCATGTGGTGTTCCAACATTTCTTACAGCGCTTATGAGGACAAACCGCCGTTGCGTGCGTGTGGGTGCGTCCTGGAGTCAAAATGCCTGGCCGGTGGTCAGCTGCCTGCCTCGCAACACAGCATGCATCCCATGTTTTGTCTTTCACTCCTTCTCAATGTGCTGGATCTAGCTTCCCCCACCCCCCTGGCCCTCGCTGGCTTGAGCTCCGCGCCTCCGCCCAGCCCAGCCCAGCCCTGTCTAGCCTAGCCTAGCCCAACCTTACTTGCTGCGCCCTGTCCTGTACCCCACATTTTGCCCGCCGCCCTGCCGCCTGCCACCCGTGTCGCCATGCAACGGTACCCTGCTGCTTTAGTCGCAGGGCTGGCCCAGGCGCGTGCCGGCCGGGTTGTAGCCCGCTGCGAACCGAATGCCCGCCGGCACCATGCCGCACAGCTGGGGGTTGTTCTCCACCGTCACGGAGATGGGGCGGGCCTCGGCCAGTGGCATGAGGTCGCCCTGGGGAGGGAGGAGTGGGAGTGGGGAAGGGAGGAGTAAGAGAGGAGTGGGGAGAAGGGTAGGGGAGGGGAGGAGTGCGCAATGGGGAGGGGAGGGGAGGGAGGAGGAGGAGGTGGACGAGAGGAGAGGAGCGGGGAGAAGGGGAGGGAAGGAGTAAGAGGAGAGTGGGGAGGAGCGGGAAGGGGAGGAATGGGGAGGAGCGGAGGAGGAATGGGGAGTGAGGAGGGGAGGGGGAACTTTGGGACCGGGGGGGGGGGGGCGGGGTGGCAGGGCGGGTGTGGGCGTGCGACACGAACACATTGCTGCCAGGCGGCACGGATCACATGCATGGGCAAGGGGCCACGTGCAGGCCCATGCAGACAGCTGCGCGGGGCAGGCGCGGGCGCCTATGTCAAAGGCCCCTACCAACACTCACGGAGAAGTCATTGCTGGCGATCTCGAATGTGTTGAGGTTCTTCTTCAGCTGACTGCGTGTTGGTGGGTTGTGGCGCGTGTTGGGGGGGGGCAAGGGGAGGGGGGGCATTTAGTCATACGCTGCCAGACACATGGCAGATGCATTTACTTGCTGCTCTTGCCATCGCAGCACCTCACCTGCCCCAATACCGCAGCTACTGCTGTCTTGTCTGGACAACTGCTTACGCCTCTCACCTGAACTCCTTAGGGATGGTGCCTTGCATGTGGTTGTACTCGAAGCGAATCACGCCTGCCAACATCATCACGATGAGCAATCTTTTGTCGCAAATCGCATAACAAACACAAATAAAGACTATGGTATCCGACGCTTCTGGTTGTACTGCCGGCGTGTCATGCCATTATTATGCGGGCCTTGCAATTATACCAGCACAGCAGGGTGTGTTACGCGGCTCCCTCGCTCGCCCACGACAGCGTGACTACGAGCTAGGCACCCACCAGCAGCTGGTCGTGACACGCGGGGCACAGAACTCATCGGGTTTAGCAAACCCACGGGCCCTTGGGTCGGCGCCCCAGGCGCCCTGATGCCCCAACCATCCATACAACACCGCTCCCCATCCCTGTCGCCAGCACCTATGGCTGTACGGCACATGGTTGTGTGGTTGTACGGTTGTACGGTTGTACGGCTGTACTTACGGAGGCGTGGCATGCTGCCCATGGAGGGCGGGATGGTGCCGACAAACTGCCCGGGAGGTGTGGGTGGGGGAGGGGGCCGGAGGGGGGAGGCAGCCAGGCAGTGGGGGAGGCAGGAAGGCGGCCGGGGGAGGGGCATGGTCAAGTGCAGCCCGTGTAGTTGGGACCTGATGACGCGGCCCACCACTTGGGCCCCATGCAGGCACACTCAAGGCAAGTAGCCTGCGTCCGCATACACACACACACACACACACGCGCGCGCGCGCGCACACACACACACACACACACACACACACACACACACACACACACGCGCGCACCTCGTTGTGCTCCACCTTGAACTCCTGCAGGGTGGGCACCCTGGCCGCCACGTCGGCCGGAATGGTCCCCGTCAGCTGTGCAGGCGGTGCGCGCAGGAGGGCAGGGGGACAGGGGCAGGTAGGGGGGCAGGGGCAGGGACATGCGGAGATGTGGGCAGCGGCTGGGACCATAATCGACAATTGATGACTAATGACTATCGAACGGCGCCTAGCTAGCCCCACCCCGGGGGGTTCCTGCCTCACCCTGTTGTAGGACAGGTCCAGCTCCTGCAGGTCGGAGAAGCAGGTGAGTGTCCAGCTGGGGAAGGGGCCTGGTTGACGGGGGTTGGCGAGGAAGGAATGGGTTTGAGATTGGTTGAGAGTTTGCAGTGTAGAGCGAGCTGCGAGGGTACCACAAACGCATGCACCGATACACGTTTCCGCAATGCGTTCCTCGCATGACATGCATACCGTACAATCGTACATACACACACGCCATGTCTTGCTTCATGGCCCAGCTCAACAGGCCGTTTGTATAGCCATACATGCAAGTTAACGCGCTCTGCCACAGGACCCCGCCCCACCGTTGAAGTTGCTTCCATCCAGGTCCAGCTCGCGGAGGTGCTGCAGCCCGCACAGCTCGCCTGCATGGACAGCAGCACGCATCAATCACCTCGAGTCGCTTTATCACCTCATCAAGCCGCCATGAACTTGTAGATTTGACGTTAGCAATAGACATTGTGATATGCTCTGATAGATGCCAGGACTCACGCGGCGGCAGGCCCTCCAGCTCTTGGTCGGTGATGTGCACGTTGGTGACCAGGCCGTCGAAGGAGCCCTGGCTGCCCTCGCCGTAGGCTGTTGTGTTGGGGAGTGGGGGCGGGCGTGAGGGGCGGGGGGGGTGAAGAAGAAGCAATAGTGATGCAGTGGTTTTGGATAAGTGCAAGGGAAAAGGGCGTGGTGTTTGCAGAAGGCAGCGTGTGTGTTGGCATGGGAAAGGGTGCATGAGCACCGGCATTCGGCAACACCCAGCAGCAGCACCCAGCAGCAGCACTCGGCAGCAACACTCACGTCCCACAGAGCCGCGGCAGTGGATGTACTCCCAGTTGCCTGCAGGTGCAGGAGGCAGGTGCAGATGAGCATGCAGCAGCACAAAACAGCAGCACAACAACACATCCCAGCTATCCATGACACCCGCCCATGTGCCCACACACCCGCCCATCCCTGACCTTCCCCGCACGCACGCACCGCTCCAGTCCTTAGAGCATGGGTCACAGGCGGAGTCCGAGTCACTCGGGTCCGTGGGGCTGCGGTTGCAAGCGGCCGGCAGCAGGTGGCAGGTTCCGGCAGGTGGCGGTCGGCGGGGCGGCACGTCGCAGGCAGTGGGAGGTGGCGGGAGGTATCAGAACATGCAGACAGACAGTGAGGACAGGGCCGTGTGCAGCAGGACTGACTTGGGGTGTAGGAGGGTCCCGTGGAGGTGAGTGAGAGCATGTGCACGAGGGGAAACCGTATACGGTATGCCCTCTCAGCGGCCAAAACAGTTGTGTACGGTAGCGTGTGGGATCCTCGCGCCGCCGCCGCCCCTCCCGTACGTACGGTCGGCCTCACTCACCACTTCCAATGGGACAGCGTCTTGGCCCATGATGACGTCTTGTTGATGTAGGTGTTGCGCAGAACCAGCAGCGCCTGGACTGTGGCGTGGCGGCGGTGGTGGGAAGCGGGAAGCCACGGGGAAGCGGGAAGTGGGAAGCGGGAGGCGGGAAGCGGGAAATGGAAAGTGGGAAGTGGGAAGCGCGTGGGTGGGGTTGTGGCCGACAAGGCAGCCAACACAGAATGAACCACACAGCAGTGTCTGCTCACGCCTTGCCTGAGCCCCATACGCCCTATTACCTCACTGGCAGTCTCTTCGTGTAATGCCGCACTCTTACACAAATGGCCCCTGCCCCAATACGCTAGCTGTACACTACGAGACTACGCCAACCTGCCCCTTATTACCCTGTCCCATCGCACCAATACACCGTGCCCGCACAACCTATGAAACATTTTGCCCACGGCTAGACACGGCTGCTGTGACCGTAACGCTGTACTCACGCTGGTCGGGCCGCGTGTAGGCGTGAGCGCCCCACTGGTGCTGCAACTGCGCCACCGCCACCGCCAGCAGCGCCACTAGCACCAGTCCGCCACTGGCTGCCATCCGCACAGGCAGCAACGCCCTCCGCCGCCGCTGCTGCCGCCGCCCGCCGCCGCCGCCGTCGCCGCTGCTGCTGCGGCGGCCCTGGCCTGTTGCGATGAGACCCATTATCGAAGATGCTTTTATCTTGTGGCTGTAGGCTAGGCTGGCCGCGTGGGCAGATTGGATCGCGGCAGTGCGCTGCTACTGCTGCCGTGGCCGTTGCTGCTACTACGGAAGCCTCTTGGAATGGGTTTGATGTTGTTGAGCGAAAATAACGAGGCAGCACTCCTGACGGATGCTTCAAACTTGTCGCCTCGCCTGGGAAGTGGGAGCTATGGTTACTCCGGGGGAGGCGGGCAGCCAGTGGGCGGGCTCTTGACAGCTGCTGCGCGGGTCTGTCCAAGGCGGCATGGCCCCCAATGCGCAGCGAGCTGCTGTTGACAGCGCATTCGTAGTTGTTGGATTAGAGCTCTTGCAACTATGTAATTTCTAGGGTATTTGCACAGTTCTAACATCTGGGTCGTCAGCGTTCCCAAATCTCCCGAGCAATGCACTGCTGGCCCCGCCTCAAGGCCTTGCCCTCCCTCGGCCCCTGCCTGCCCCGGATGAATCAGGCCCCATCCGCGCTTGAGCCCCAGTTCTGTGCCTACGTCATAATACGAATCAGATACTTACTTCTTTTACTGGAAACGGAACACACGTTTGCCATAGGTGCCCCTGTGCTGCTATTGTGCGCGTGTACATGGTTGGTTGTGCATGCGAGCCAGCAGCACGGGGCATGAGGCACACGCGGCCACTGCAGGGGTAGGGCTGTGTGTACGGTGCCAGGGACGCTGCTAGGATGATTTTGCGTGATGGGACGGAGCACGATGCGGCTGAGAGGCGGTGCGCCCTCGCGGTACGCCTGGGACGGATGGAACCAAAGGAGGTACGGTATGGACGGTGTGCGATGGGAGGAGTAGCCCTCCCGTGCAGTACGGTAGTCAGGCTGCAGAGTGGACTGAAGCGCTCAAGCCTGAAGAGTGAAGCGGCCGCGATCCTGGAACAAAGAGGCCCAGGCTGCACAGGTGGGGGGCGCGTGGGGGCTTGGCTGGACGCAGACTGAGGACTCCGGAGCGGTGGCGGTGACCACAGCTGTACTGGTCTTGATGCGCATCTACCTGGCCGGTGGCGGGTGCTTGCGCCTGAGAGGGGAGTAGCGCGGGCACAAGCATGACGCATATGGCGAGGTGAAGACAGCCAAGGGGGCAAAGGAAGCAATGCTGTCAGGGGCTACATTAGCATGGAAGGGAGTGCTCAGAGCGAGACTACCAGCAGCCGTGTGCACCCACGCTAGATAGCTATAATCGCAATATACTTGCACTACGCTGACCTACAACGCCGCAGGGCAAGTAACCTAGACCACCTTTTGACCCTCCAGCGCAACCCCCCTGCCATTCCCCATGCGCCATAGTCCCTCACCAGCACTTCAAGCGCCAGATTCTGACATTGCAGGCGATGCCGGAGCCAGATTTGGGCGCTGCCCCGGGCCCTGCTGCGAGGCTGCTGAGCCCGAGTATGGAAAATGCAAGCCCTGATCCTGCCTCCCATGATGGTAGCAAGGACTTGCCCACACCTGAAGCCGTGGCTGGCGGGAGCCACGGCTCGCCCTCCTCCACCCCTATGCCCCACCACAGACCCGGACCACATGGCCCCAAGCCCATTGCCTCCACGTACCCGGCCGTACCCCGTACCCGGCCGAGTCCTGCGGGTATTGAGTTGGGCCCGGAGGCACGCTGCTGCTGCCGCTCATGCTCTTAAGAATTGTAATACCTGAATCGGTGCTTGAATCGTTGATGCGGGCCACGCGGCTTTTGGTAAGCCTGGACAACAGGTGACTCCCCGGGTACACGGTCCAAGACGTCAAGCCCGAGGCATATC
>NC_057007.1:3427131-3429203 GCF_000002595.2 Chlamydomonas reinhardtii
AAGCAAACCCCCCTTGTGTGTCCGTACCTCCCCCTCCCCCTCCCCCCCCCCCCCCGCCTCCTGTGCAGCATGTCGGGCTGGTACCGCCGCGCCTGCCGCCACTTCAGCGACCCCGAGGCCCTCCTGGCGGCGGCAGTAGCAGGACAGGACTACGGCGGCGGCGGAGGAGGCGGTGCTACTGCCGCCTCCCTGGGCGGTGCTGCCACCGGCATGGCGGCTGCAGCCGCTGCTACAGCCGGCGGCGGTGCAGCTGCTACTGCTGCCGCTGCTACAGCCGGATGTGGCGGTGGCGGCAGTAGCAGCTGGCTGCTGGCGCCGGGGCATCTGCAGCTCAACGGGTCGGACTGGGCGCGGGCGTACGCGCGGACCAAGTACCTGTACGAAGCCACGTACGGTGAGTGGTGGGGGTGATGTACTGCTGCCGTGTGTACTGCCGTGTGTGTACTGCCGTGTGTGTACTGCCGTGTGTGTGTGTGTGTGTGTGTGTTTGCAGTGGGCCCTATGGTGTGATCAGTGCTGTACGGCCAACAGCCGCAATGGTCGTACTGCGCTGTGCTATGGCACGCCCCTCATTATCCCTCCCCGGTCACTACCTCCATACACAACGGTGTTCCAGCACCACACCCTCCCACCCTCATCCTCCCTCTGCCTCCATCCCTGACCCGTTCTCCCCGCTTCCATCCCTCCCTGCCTCCACCCTCCTCCATTACTCCCCTCCCCTCGCTTCTGCAGGCGAGCTGTTTGACCCGCCGCACACGCAATACGTGTCGCTGTGTGTGCCGCACCCCCTGGCCGCGCCCGCCAGCGACCTCGCCCCCCTTCTAGAGCTGTTGGAGCTCAGGAGGCCCAGGCGGCAGGTGGGCAAGGGGCAGGTGGGAGAGGGAGAGACCGGGGATGGACGGGCGGGCATGTGGTGAGGGATACGAAACACGCACGCCACGTGTGTGGTAGCGTGCGTGTGCAATTGTGCATACCCTCGTGTGTATTAATTAGCTGGTTGGGAGCTGGTTGGAGCCTTGTTGGGGCCTTGTTGGGGGCTGGTTGGGGGGGCTGGTTGGGGGCTGGTTGGGGGCTGGTTGGGGGCAGGTCCTGTCCACTTGTACTGCAATCGTGCTAGCACGACTGCTCCTGGAAACCGGCAGCCGAGGCAGCCGCCATGCGTGTCAAACCCTGGGTTGCTTGCATTACGCAGGGCCCCTGGCCGGTGCGCATGCTACTGCCCGACTGGGTGGACGCCGCAGCTGCTACTGCCGCCGCAGCCGCTGCAGCGGCGACAGAGGGTGGAGATGCTACAGCCAGCGATGACGACGAGGCGGAAGCGGAGGCGCTGGCTGTAGCAGGTGGCGCCGGTGGATCCGATGAGCACGAGGATTCGGATCCGGATTCTGACGATGGCGAGGGGCGGCGTGCGGGTATCCGGCTGCAGCGGGGCCGCAACAGCGGCATTCGCGGCCGCCCCCACCATCACCACCACCCACATCACCAGCACCAAAACCACCATGACCATGGGCACCACCACCACCAACAGCAACAGCAGCAGCAGCACCAACAGCATCCCGGATCCAGCGGCGGCGGTGGTGGCGGCGGCGGCAGCCGTGCAGGCTCCCACTCCTCGCCCCGCCACCCGCACCACCCGCACCTGCGAATACAGCCCTCCCCCAGCCTGCCCTCGCTGCCCAATGGCGGCGGTGGCGGCGGCGGTGGCAGTGGCGCAGCCGCCAGCGGCGCTAGTGCCAGCTACAGCCCTCGCTCAGGGCAGCAGCAGCACCCACACCAGCAGCCGCACCAGCACAGCAAGCGAAGGGATGGGCCTGCCGCCGCTGCTGCTGCCACCATTAGTAACGCGCTGGCGCTCGGCAGCACCAGCATGACGGCGGCTGCAGCCGCGGCCGCTGCTACTGCCGCTGCTACAGCCGCTGCTACGGCCAGCGCCGCCGCTACAGCCGCCGCCACTGCCAGCCCGCTGCTACAGCCGCCGGGCTGCGTCATGCTGCTGATGGCCTCAACCACCACCAAGGTGCGTGCGGTGAACCCATTAGTCACAGGGCTTGTTCCCGCCCCCCCCCCCCCCC
>NC_057007.1:3430138-3458745 GCF_000002595.2 Chlamydomonas reinhardtii
AACCCCTTAGTCACAGGGGTTGTTTCCGGCCCCCCCCCCCCCCCCGCCTCCCCTTTGACCTTCCCTCGACCTCTCTACTACGCCTCCACCCCCATCCTGCGCCTCCACCTTCTCCTGCTGTTAATCCCCTGCTAATGATGGGACTTTTACGTTAGGCTCCTGCCGGAGCCTGCAACTGCAATCCCCACCACCCTCTGGCTTCCCGTTATCGTGTTGGGAACCCGCACCTGCCCAATCTGTCCTGCGTATTTCCTTTGCCATTCGCCCTCTATGTTACATTGTTACATGTTCACCTGCTCATGCGGCACGTGAGCAGGTCTCTCATGTGGCCGTTGTCCCCTCGGCAAACACACACACACACACACACACACGCACACACACAGACACACACACACACACACACACACACACACACACGGGCTTGCGTTTTCTTTTTAACACACACACACGCACACACACACACACACACACACACACACACATACACACACACACACACACACACACACACGTTCACACACAGGCGGACGCGCTGGAGTCGCCCTACGACCCCCGGGTCGTGCGGCAGCCGCGGGCGGGCGCCCACGCGCTGTTCCTGGCGTGGCGCCTGGCGCGTGGCGTGCACGACCGGGCAGTGCGCACGGGGTGAGTACGAGTGTACGACAGACGGGGAGCAGCGCACCGCTCCCACATGACTCTTTTTTAGGGGGCGCCCATCAGCAGAGGCTAAATCTCTCGAGTACGGCATAGATTGTCGACATCCAGTGTTACTGGTGTGGCTTTAATGCACATCTGCCCGTCCGCGTCCCTCTGCCCTCGTGCCCTTTTTCCTGCCCCTCCTTCCTGCCCCTCCTTCCTGCCCCTCTTTCCTGCCCCTCCTTCCTGCCCCTCCTTCCTGCCCCTCCTTGCTGTCCCTCCTTCCTGCCCCTCCTTCCTGCTCCTCCTCCTTGTGTGCCCACTCCGCACGCAGTGTGTTTGAGGAGCAGGGCTGCTGCGGCTGCGCGCCCAACACCTTCACCCTCGCCTGGCCGGACCGCAGGCCCGTCAACTGCCTCATGTGGGTCAGCTGTGCTGCGTGCTGCGTGCTGTGCTGCGCTGTGCTGTGATGGGCCGTGCGTGCTGGGCTGTGTTTTGTTGTCATGAGTTATGTTGTGCTGTGCTGTGTCATGTTGAGTTGTGTTGAGCTGTGTGGTGTTGAGTTGTGTTGGCCTGTGACGGCGACGCTGGCGCAAGGCTCTTGTACCGGCGGGAATGTACCGGTGTGCCCACCTCAAGTCCCAACTTGCCGTCCGCCCCCAACTGCCCCCGCATTGCCCCCACGGCCCCTCGCGCTCATCACTCGTGCAGAAACTTCGTCAAGCTGCGTCAGGGCTGGCTGCAGTTGGAGGGCCTCCCGCACGACAGCTCCCACCCCTACCTCCTGGGTGGGTGCGCGTATTGCGTGTGTGTGGCGTGTTGCCAATTCATCAGATTGGTGTGGTTGCCACGTAAAGCGTGCAAACCAACCGCAGCCCCAACCGCAACTGCAACTGGAACTTCCTGTTTTGAACCACTCCTCCGCTGCCACGCCCCATGCCTCTCGTGCCGGCAACCCATACCTCGGCCTGCTCTCCCCTATACGTTGGGCTCGGGCCGCATATTATCTTCCTCGAATTCATATGCCGCTGCAGACGTGACGTCTTTGTGGGACGATGACACACTCGAGTTCCGGGCCGTACACACCGTCCCGTGGGCCGCTGCCGCCGCCGCCGCGCCGGGCCTTGCAGCTGGCGGCGCCGCCACTCTGTCTCTGCCCGCCTCGCCTGCTGGCACCGGCGGCACCGCCGCGGGGCCGGCGGCGACACCGGAGGATGGAGGTGTGACTAGGGCTGTTGGCGATGGCGGCGGTGGTGGCGGCGGCGGCGGCTGGGGATGGGGCCGGGGAGGGACGCAAGACGACGTCGAGGCAAGGATCTCCCACGGCGGCGGCGGCGGCGGCGGCGCCCGTATCAGCGGCGGCGGCGGTCGGATCAGTGGTGCCGGTGGCGGTGGTGGTCTGGTGGTGGCAGGCGCGGCGCGGCCGGTGCTGCGCGGCCGTACCCAGTCTAGCTATGGTCAGTCTGGGTCAGGACAGTTGGAGCCGTCGGACCCGTTTGATACTGCCGGCGGCGGGGGCGGCGGCGGGGGCGGCGGCGGGGGCGGCGGCGGCGGCGGGGGCGGCGGCGGCGGGCTTTGGCGGCGGACGACCGTCAGCGGCGTCGCTAGTGCTGGCGGTGGCGCCGCCGCCACGGCGGTGGGCTCGAGGCTGGGCGGCCACAGCCTCCGGCGGCGGCAGTTGGCGGATGATGAGCTGGACGACGTCGAGTGGCGCCGCCAGGCCACAACCAGCGGCGGTGGCGGCGCCGCCGCCGCCGGCACCGCCACTGCCAGGCACTCCAACGCTGGCCACGGTGGCGGCGGTGGCGGCGGCGCCTCCGCCGCCGATCACGATGCGTTGGACAGCCCGCCGCTGCGGCCCACGCCCGCCGCCGCCATTTCACAGGCGGCGTGGCAGCAGGCGTCGCGCGCCGCCGCCGCCGCCGCGCTGGCAAAGGAGCGCAGCAGCCACCAGAGCCGCGGCAGCGTTCCTAGCCGCAAGGTGCTGCTGTCTATGATCGCATTTGCATCCAACGGCGGCGGCGGCGGCGGCGGCGGCGGCGGCGGCGGCGGGACCGGTGCCATGACTGTGTCGTACAGCGGCGTGCCAGCTCTGCCAATGCCGCCGCCAGGGTCAAAACCGGGCGGCGGCGCCGCCGCCGCTGTCGACACCGCAAGCTTCAAGACCAAGCTCAGCGGACTGCGCATTCTGACTGGAGGAGCCTCCAGTGGAGCGGAGGTGACAGCGGCGGCTGCGGCGGCGGCGGAGGAGCCGGCGGGGTTTGTGCTTCCCGCTGGTGGTGGCGCCGCATTCGGCGGCACGGCCCGCGGCGTGGCGGAGGGGACGGAGGTGGGCTCCGGGTCCCCAGTGTCCCCGGTGGGGAGCAGGGCGGTGGAGCTAACAAGGGCGACGTCAGCCGCTGCGGCAGCGGCAGTGGCGGCGGCAGCGGCGGCGGCAGCGGCGGCCGGAGACGGCGGCTTCAGCGGCGGCGCTGGCGGCGGCGGCGCCAGCCCTGGCCCGTCGGCGCAATGGGCGCCGCCGCTGACGTCACCCATCGGAAGCATGCGGCGCTCATCACTCATGCTGAACGCCTCGAGTGCCGCCGGTGGCGGCGGTGGCGGCGGTGGCGGCGGCGGCGGCGGCAGCAGCGGCGGCGGCTCGCTGGCGCTGAGCCCCCGCGGGACCGGCGGCGGTGGCGGCGCCGCCGCCGTGGCTTTGGGTGCCATTGCCGCCGCCGCCGCGACGCCTGAAGGCGGGCGCGGGAGTCATGTCAACGGCAATGGGCCCTGGTCTGGCGCAATGCCGGCCTCTGCTCTTTTGGATACCGACGCAGCCGCCTTCGCCGCCTCGCCCCGCGCGCTGCAGCGGCTGGGGTCCCTTCACGCCGCCGTGCGGCTGGCACGAACACAATCCGCCGCACGCTTCGCCTCTTCCTCAATCCAGCAGCCGAGCCCTCCGCCGCCATACGCAACCGCGACGGCGGCGGCGGCTGGTGGAGCGGATGGGCCGGGCGGTGGTGGTAGCAATGTGATGCGGGTCAGTGGCGGCGGCGGCGGCGGTGGAGCGGGGCCCTCGTCGCCGCAGCGTTTTCAGCATATGGCGGCGGAACAGCGGCTGAGAGTGGCAAGCAGTCCGCTGCGCTCCTCCCGAACAGGCGGGCTCGCCGCGCCGGGGTCAGCAGCCGCAGTCGGCACGGCTGCGATGGCGGCGGCGGCGGCGGCGGCGGCGCAGCTTCCGTCGCCGGCCGGCCTCGCAGCTTCTCCTCCGCCGCCGCCGCCGGCAGTGCGTCGCTCCACGCACAGCGGCCTTTCGTCTCCCGCCGCCTCGAACCTTTCGTCTCCCGCACGCTACCCCGGCTCGACCAGCGGCTTCCACGGCGGCGGCGGCGGCCCCGGGTTTTCGGAACCGGGGGATCTATTCGCGGCGGCGGCGGCGGCACTCACCATGCACCCGGGGATAGAGCAGCTGCAACTCCTCAGCCCGGGCTCGGGATCGGGATCTGGGGGTTCACCAAGGGCCGCGCCCCCCGTGCCACGGTCGGGGGGTCGGGGGCCCAGCGTGGATGGCGTTGTCGCTGGCGGCGGTGGTGTTGGCGGCGGTGGCGGCGGTGGCGGCGGTGGTGGCGGCGGCGCGCCCGGCGGCGGCGGCGGGAGGTCAAGACTCGCCACCTCTTCCATGCCGCACCCGGCGTATGCGGCGGTGACGGCGGCGGCTCCCGCGGCCGGGGCAGAGACCGGCGAGGGAGCGGCGGTCGTCGCGGTGACGGCGGCGGCGGCGGCAGCGGCGGCGGCGGCGGCGCACGCGGCCTCCCGGACGTCTGTGAGCGTGGGCGTGGTGGAGTGTGAGGGGGAGGGGGAGGAGGCGGGTGTAGACGCGGGTACGGCACTGGTGGCGGCGATTGTACGGCACCCATACGACGCGCTGCCTGGCTTCACGCCGGGGCGCGGCGTCACCACGCCCGAGCAGGCCGAGGCGTTCCTGCCCGAGGTGAGCAGGGGGAGGAGGAGGGGGAGGAGGAGGGGGAGGGGGAGGAGGAGGAGGAGGATGAGGAGGGAGCGGGAGGCGGCGGATCAGGAGGAGGGGGAGAAGGAGGAGGGGGAGAAGGAGGAGGGGGGATGGTATGCGCGAGCCCAACGAATAAGGCCTAGGGGGAAAGCGGGAGGGTGCGCGGGAGGGTGACGGGACGAGACCTGAGAGGCATGCGCTCACCGGGCGTAGGCTCAGAGGTGTGTAGTATCGGGGCCCAGGGACGGGGAAAGGTGGACTCGATGACGTCTTGCATTTGCATTCACACTAGCTTACATTTTTCTGAAGGGTGTCAGGGTGTGCAAACACACTTGCTCATACATCGCCTGAAGTGCCTGGTGTGGCCGTGAAAGTCTCCTTTGCACATTTATGAAGTCAAGTCACTTCGTTCTCCATGGACGTCTTCTCTCCCTGTGATCTTCTCTCGTCTGTTTTTTGAATTTCTGCTTCGCCGCATGGGATGGCGAAAATAAGCCCACCCCATCCTCCTTGACTCACAGGCTTCGGGCTGGCAGGAGGCGCTGCAGGAGCTGTTGTGCCTGCAGGACACGTACGGAGGAGTGTACGGTAAGACACGCTGAGATAGTGTGGGTGTACGGCGGTGCCGTGCCGTGCCGTACCAGGGCGTGTCGTACCTGCCCGGCTGCCAGACGCCGCATGCACGACACCTTGTATATAATTGGGCTACAGGCACAATGCTTGACCCTGACTGGCACGCTGTGGCACGGCGCAAGTTGCTGCTGGGTGCACATGTGCAGCCTGTCTTAGCATTTATTCATTCACCAACCTTGGTGTGTGCATGGCGGTGCGTTTGCGTTTGCAGGTACGGTGTACGGCCGCGGCTTACGTAACGCGCGGCGGCGCCAGCAGCTGCGCGCCCTGGCAGACGGAACAATGGAGTCAGCCATGGCGGCGGCGGCGGAAGCCGCCGGCGCAGCCGCCGCCATGGCCGCCGCCGACGGCGGCGGCGGCGGCGGCAAGGGCAAGGGCCCCGCGGCCGCGCGTAGCCCGGCGGCAGTCGCGGCGGCGGCGGCGGACGCGGCGGAGGAGGACGCGGCGAGTGTGCCATGCACAGTGCTGACGTGGGCGCAGGTTCGGGCATGGGGGCGTGCCGTGTTTTGGTACCCCTGCGGCAAGCCCCTGGCCTCCTGCTGGTCCGCCCTGGAGCCGCACAGCCGCCGTACACTTGCCGTATGTACCTTTATCATCCCTGTTGTACCCATCTTGGTCATCCTGATGGGAGCCGCCGCCGCCGCCGCGCTCGCCGTACTTGCCGTGCCGCTGCTCATCGCCGGTGCCGTACTCGTAACCGCTGACGTCATCGATAACGGCTGCTGGAGCTGCGTACGGCGGCGGCTGTGCTGTCTGGTGTCGTACATTGGTCCGGTACCGCAGTCTGACTCGGTGGAGGAGGAGGCGGCGCGCGATGCGTGCGAGGCTGAGCTGGCGGCGGCGGCGGCCGCCGCCGCCTGGCATGCGCAGCTCACGCCGCCACTGGGCGTGGCGGGGCAGGCGGAGTACTTGCTTAGGAAGCAGCAGCTGCGGCAGCAGTGGCCGCGTGTTGCAGCTTCGCAAGGGGCAGCGGAGGCGGGCTGCAGGGCGGCTACAGCCTCGCCGCCGGCTGTGCGGCCGCAGGCGCTGGAGGCGGCGGCCGCCGCCGCCGCCGCGGCCGCCGCCGCCTCTTTCGGAAGCGTCGGTGGCGCCTTGGCCGCGCTCAATGTCGGCGGCGGGGGCGGCAGCGTCCTGCCGCCGTCGGCGCACCTGGCGGCGACGCTGCCGCCGGGGCTGCAGACCATGCTGCGCAGCGGCGGCGGCTCGCCCGCGATTGCTAGCGGCGGCGGCGCCGATGTTGACGGTTGGACGCTGCCGCCGTCTGCAACCAACTCCTTAGTCATTGGTACCGGTGGTGGCTCCATGTACGGCGCCATCGGCGGCGGCGCCGCCGCCGTGATGAGCGGCGGCGGCCCTGGCTCGCAGTTGCCTCAGCAATGCTCGCGTTCGTACTCGCATCAGCAACAGCAACAGCAGTACGCATACGCTGCGTACTCACATCCGCATAATCGGTTTCGTCAGGGCGCGTCGCCTGCCGCCGCCGCGCATCATCCCAGCCCCGGCCTCCGCCTCCAGCACCCACAGCCGCAAGCCCACCAACACATGGCTTCGCCCCCGACGTCAGCTACAGCCGCAGCAGCAGCAGCTGCAGCCGGCGGCGGCTACTACAGCTACAGCCAGGGCTACAGCCCAGTGCGCCATCACAGCCAGGGACACGCGCTGCCGCCGGCGGCAGTAGCCGCTGCCAATAGCAACAACTGGAGCGGAAGCATGGCCAGCGCGGCGGCAGCGGCAAGCGGCGGCGGCCCCGGCAGCTTCGGCTGCCTCGCCACCGCTGAGTCACCCTATTTCCGCCCGCAGCCCCAACACCACCACCACCACCACCCGTTCAGCCAGCATCGGCCACAGCCGCAACACCCACAGCAACCGCCGCCTTACCGGGAACGTCTCTCGCCCCAGCCGCCGCCGTCTCCTCGACACTACCAGCAGCACGGCAGCCCTGGAGCGCTCGTGCCCGCAGCGATCGGAGGCGTGGGTGTAGAAGAGGCCGTGCCGTTGGCAGCGGGGCCTGCTGCAAGCGGGAGCCCAAGCCGCGGGGCCGGCGGCGGCTATGAATTGCCCGCCGGTCGGATGGCCGCCGCCGCCGCCGCCGCGGCAGCGGCGGCGCCGACGTACCTTCGTCGTTCGCCACTCAGTCGTAGTCCCTCCGCCGCGGGCACGCCGGATCCCGCCTTCGGCCCTGGCGGCGGTGGCGGCGGCCCTGGCGGCGGCGGCGCTGCCGCTGGCGGCTCGGCTGCGGGTCTGGGTCTGCGGCACTCGTACTCTGGCCGGACGTACCCCCTGGCCCCGCACCCCTCCGCCGCCACCGCCACATCGGGGACCTCAACGACAACCAGCCTCCTGACCTCGGCCACCGCGGGTGCCCAGGGCTCACTTCAGGGGCCGCTGCAGGGGGCGCTGCTGAGCGACGGAGACAGCGGGTATGCCTTGCCCGCTCCGCCGACACTGGCACAGGTGCAGGGGCAACCGGCGCAGCAGCAGCCGGGGCAGGGGCAGCAGCCGGGGCAGGGGCAGCAGCCTGGGCAGGGGCAGCAGCGGGGGCAGGGGCAGCAGCAGCGCCTGCGGCCGAGCGGCTCCGGTGTCGCGAAAGCCCTGTTCGGCCGCACTTCCCAGTCCGCACTGGCTCAGTGGCCGGTTGGCGGCAGCGCCAGCGGCACTGCGGTCGAGCCCTCGCCTGCTGAGGGCGCGCGGTGCCCCGCGCCGCCGCCGCCGCCGCTGGCGACGTCTCCGTTGGGTCGGGCGCCGGCAGCGCCGCCGCCGCCGCAGCGTTTCGGCTCCCGGCCTTCGCTTGGCACTGCGTTCGGCTCGGCGACTGTCATGGAGGCTGTGCTTGCAGACGCGGGAGATGCGGGAGGAGATTCCTCCTATGGTGACGGTGGCGCCGCCGCCGCCGAGGTGGCGGCTGCGTCTGCTGCTACAGCCGGCCCGAGCGGAGGCGGCGGAGGCAGTAGCCGCTACGGCGGAGGCGGCGGAGGCTACAGCCATGGTGTTGTTGGGAATGATCCTAGGGGCTACGGCCTCAGTGGCGCGATTGCGGACCGCTCGGCTCCCACCTCCCGCTCGGCGCTTGGCTCCGAAATGTATTCATTGGCTGCAGCAGGAGCCGCAGCCGCAGCAGCGGCGGCGGCGGCGGCTGTAGCTGGCGCGACACCGGGCGGCCCGCGGTCGCCCCTTCCTTCCCCGCCGGTTGCGCCCGGGCAGGGCAACGGCCGGTCGCTGCCGCTCGGGCCCTCGCCCGGTAGCGGCGGCGGCGGCGGCGGTGGCAGCGGCGGCGGCGGCGGCACACCCGGAGACTACACACGCACAGAGCCCTATTCGCACAGTGGCGGCGGTGCTGCTGGCGGCGGCGGCGGTGTCCCAGCCAACTACGCTCGCTACAGCCCTGGCGGCGCGTTCGCCCTAGCCGCTAGCGGTTTGCCGGCGGTTGCAGAGTCATTAGTTGGATCACCCGCCACGACGGAGGCCGGCGGCCCGCCCTCTGTCGGCAGCCGCGCGCCAACCGCCTACAGCATAACCTCCGCCGGTGGCGTGGTTTCGCTCGGCGGCGGTTACGGTTACGGTTATACGGCGGTTGCGTCGGCGGCCAACTCGCCCATGCCACGTGGGCTTCCGCCCACTGCAGCGGGGGGCCTGGGAAGCGCGGGGCTGACGGC
The DNA here is from genome assembly GCF_000002595.2 of Chlamydomonas reinhardtii. Taxonomy (NCBI): domain Eukaryota; kingdom Viridiplantae; phylum Chlorophyta; class Chlorophyceae; order Chlamydomonadales; family Chlamydomonadaceae; genus Chlamydomonas; species Chlamydomonas reinhardtii. The sequence goes on from NC_057007.1 coordinate 3,439,046, forward strand.
GCTGTCAGCCAGCCGCCGCCGGGAGGGGGGTAGCGCCCATCGCAGCGGTTACGGCAGTGGCGGCGGCGGCGAGGCCGGCGGCGGCTACACCTCGGGTGGCGGCGGAGGAGGCCGGAGGAGCGGCTATATGTCGGGCGGGGGCGAGGACGGCGCGCGGAGACCGGCCAGCGGCGGAAGCGGTGGCGGCGGCGGCGGCGGCAGCGGTGGCGGCGGCGGCGGCGGCGCTGCAAGGGGAGGGTTGGCGGCGGTGCGCACACGCACCCGGCGGCGGAGCTCGGGTAAGGCGATGGAAGGGCTCGGGTCTGATCGTTTCAGCCGGCGACGGACTGCGCAAACTTCCACTTGACAAAGCACACAGGGATCTGTTATGTACCTTTGTTCTTGTCAGCCTTTACGTAAACCATACCATAACCAATTTGCGGCGCACGCAGGTGCTGGCTACGAGTCTGCGGGCACGGGCAGCAGTTCTCGCACGCCCCCGGCGGCGCGCTACGCCTCAGTGTCGGCCACCTCCCCCACCGCCGCCGCCTACGGCTTCGGCCAGGTGGCACCCGGTCACGGCGCCGCCGGTACCTTGGCTTACCGCCTCAGCGGCGGCCGCGCTTCGGGACCCGGCGGCGGCGCCGCCGCCGCCGCCGCTGGATTTGGCGGCATGGTGCTTGTGGGTGGTCAGCTGTATGCGCTGGGCGGCGGCGCCGGAGTCGGCGGCGGCGGCGGCATTGGCATTGGCATAAACCTGCAGGCGGCGGCGGATGCAGTCCTCACGGCGTCGCGTGCGCGCCGCAGCAGCACTGGCGGTGGCGCCGGCGCCGGCGGCTCCCCCGGACCAAACAGCTACAGCCTCGGCAGCTTCGCCGGGGGTGCTACTGCCGGTGCCGCTGGTGCTGCTGGGGGCGGTGTGCTGGGTACGCCGCCGCGCCCGAGCGGCGGCAGCGCTCAGGGGCCGACGCTGGCGGAGGCTGCGGCGGCGGCTGCGACGTATGCGTCTCTGGGCATCGGACAGCCGCCCCTACTCATGGTGAGGCCCAAACACACAACAGATTCCCAACGCAGCCTCGCGCTCCGTTTAGATACGGTCACTTTTGGCGCTTTGGCGTTTCCCTCTTTAAGTGTCATGGCTTGGCCGGCTGGCCGTGTGATTGTGTTGCTTGCCTCGAGGACATTGACCGCGCAACCAGATGCCGATGTTAGGCTTCCCAAACCCGCCGATGTGCAGGAATTCGATCGGCCTTTCGACGCCATTACCCCTCCGTGTGCTCTCCCCTGTCGCAGGCGGTGCCGCGGTCACCCGGCCTTTCGCCTCCCCCGCACGACCTCATTCGCCGCGCCTCTGGCGGCGGCGGCGGTGGTGTCGGCGGCGGCAGCAGCGCTAGCCCATTTAGATCTCCGTACTTTCCCCTCGGCGGCGGCCCTGCTGACGTGGCGTCGCCCGCCCGCCTGCCCTCGCCTGGGTTTGCATCGCCGGCACTCGCGCAGCCGCCGCTGCCGCCGCTGCTGCCGCCGCGCCAGAGCTCGGCCGGAAGCGGCTCTGGCCCTGGTAGCGGCTTAGGTCACCCGCTTGTGGTGCTGCCATCCCATTCCATGCCCCATTACGCAAGCGGCTCCATGGCCGTGCAAGCAGCACCGTACTCAAAGCCGCAGCAGCAAACGCAACCGCAGCAACAGCAATTCCAGCCGCAGCAACACCGACCACAGCCGCAGCCACCCTCCCCCCTCAGCAAGTCTCCAAGTGCCGGCGCCGTGGCCTTTGCGGCGCACGCCCCGGCTGCTACTGCCGCTGCTGCTACTGCCGCTGCTGCCAGCACCGCGTCTGCCGGCAGTAGCATGAGCAGCGGCATGAGCGGTGCTGCTACAGCCCAGGCGAGCGGGGCCGGCGCTGCTACTTCTGTCAAGCCGGGCAGCCGGGGCGGCGGAGGTGGTGGTGGTGGAGGTGGTGGAGGAGGCGGGGGCGCTGCTACTGCCGCTGCCGCCCTGGCACGTCCGGCCTGGGGCCAACGCGTGCCGCCGACCAAACAGCCCTCCCAGCGGCAGGCGCAGCAGGCGCAGCACGCGTTGCAGCAGGTGTCGCAGCAGGCGCAGCAGCAGCAGCAGCAGCAGCCGCATCAGCCGCAGCAGCAGTTCTACCAGCCAACGCTGTGGGACCGGCGGCGCGCCGGCAGCGTGGCGGCCTCAGACAGTGGCGACAGCTCCGTCAGCAGCAGCCCCGCCCCGGCACCACCGCAATCAGTAAGTCCCTAGCAGGCATGGTGCAAGATAACGCGGGATGTGCGATGTGCAAGTTTGATTAAAACTGCTTGCACACGCGTTGCGGAAGCCGTTGATGCGCTGGTCTTGCCGTCAGAGAGCATTTTTTCTGTTGTGTTGCGGTTGGTAACATTGGCACCTCCCTTGTCGTGTCCCATGCACTTGCATTCGTTCTTGCAGGTTCACTTCGCCGCTCCCGCGCTGCGCATTCGGACCCGCAGCGGCGGCGACGATGTGGTGGGAGCTCCGGCTGCCGTGGCTACTGCTACTGCCGCTGCTATTGCTACTGCCGTGGGCGTCTCCGATTCGGCGGCGGCGGCCGTAGCAGGGCGGCCCGGCCTGTCCGTGCCAGCGCCGCCAGTGGTGTCCCTGCCACCCGACGTCATAATGCCGCGAGGTGACGGCTACAGCCTCGCCAGCGCTGCAGCCGCTGGCGGTGGCGGCGGCCGCGGCGGCCGCGGCGGCGACCCTCTGTCGCCGCCAGCCGCCGGCGCCTCGTCCTGGGCCTCGCCGTCGGGTGGTGGCGGCGGCGGCGGCGCGGCGGAGACGCCGACGGGCGCGTCTGCCAGCGTCACGCCTAGGGCGGGAGCGTTGGGTGTGGGCCCGCACGCCCGCTCCTCCAATGCACTGCCGGCGACGCCGACAAGTAGCGGCAAGCCGCCGCTGCCGCCCAAGGCGTTTGGCGGCAGCCCGCGGCTGCGGCAGGCGGCGCCGGGAGAGGATGGGGGCACGGCCGCTGGCGGCGGCGGCGGTGGCGGCGGCTCCTGGGGAGGCGGCGCGGTGTAGGGTGGGTGTAGGCATGTTGAGGGCTGGCCAAGCTTGGTAGATGGCACAGTTGTGCGTTTGTGTGTTGTAGGACCGCTGAACACAGTTGAGGAGTGAGCTGCGCATTTGGTGGTTGGCAGGTTTGTTTCTGTGCGAGCGTGCGGTATGCAATTCCTAGTGCGCGCGAGAGGCGGAGCTGGCGGGCTAGAGTGATACCCTGTGCACGGGAAGGCGAGCGAGGCTGCTTGATACGGACTTGTGTAGTGACGGTGGAAGCGCCAGTGAACGTGGTGTGTCGACCCAAAGGCTCAGGAGTGCGGCTCGAAGTTCTACATACAACTGCATGTGCACCCACAATACGCCGTGCCTGGCTGGAAGGACATCGTGGAATGGCGCACGGCATGTTGCCACGCATGAAGATCGCTTTGCAACCCAGGCTTGTTATTGTGGCATTGGCGCTCTGATGCATCTGTGATTCCAGGCATTCACATGGCGCCTCCAGTGCTGTTGGGCAGCAGGAGAAAGCACGGTATGGCAGGCTTGAATAGGAATTGAAGGGATGTCGGTCCATTCGGTTTTTGAGCTCAGTGACTCGAGCTACTTTACCACCGGTTTTACGGTGATATCTCGTGATCTGGGAGGAAGACAAAGTAAGGTGGTCCCTGGGTGGGGCCTTGCAAATTTTGTCTGCAGGACAGGATGCTGGGGCCAAGGCTTGGGCGTACGGTGGAAAAGGGTCCAGGACCTAAGGACAGGGTCAGGGTGTCCCTGACAGGGTGTCCCGAAACCCCAGCATTCCTTGTATCAGCCAAGTGAAATAGGCAAGGCGTGGGGGCGCGGCTCGTTGCTGTATCGAAAGCTGCTGGATGGCTTGGAAGATGGCTGCGCAATGCCCCCTCGCCATTCAGGGACGACTACAGCTTGGTGCATAATTTCACTCGCATCTGCTTCTCTACCCTAACAGGGGTCGGTAAGGCCAGCAGGGACCACCGGCGGGGCCGCTCTCCGACAGGTGGCAGGGGGCGGCACGCTGGTTCCGTACTACGGTCAAAGGGGACCCAGCATTGCTCGCGGACCACAATGATTTCGGGCCGCTCTTATATCTAAGGATCTGCACACAAGCTACTGTCTTACATTGAACTGAATCGCTCCGACTCCTGAAAACGAGTAGACGCGGTTCCGGAGCCTCCATAGCCTGCTAAACACTTTCGCCAGAATAGCATGTAGTCCACAAGCTATACGAAAATGTCTATTGTTTGTTTAAGTAGCTCTGTGACCTGTCCGCCGAGAGCGACAGTTGGCAGACAGGTTGGCAGACTTTCGCGCGCTCGAGCGACGGAAGACTATACATAGGAGCTGTCACTGTGACTTAGCAAAAGGCAGATGTGTGCCGACATTTGATTACCTCGATGCCTGGCGCTCCTCCCCGTCAGTTTGCTCTCAGGTTTGTGTGAGCCACTGGCGGGGTTCCATAATGCTCAAACGCAGTTACCTCTTTGAACATGGCATGCCACTGTGTGTCAAGTAACAAGCCACGGCCACAGAGCTCCCAGCGTCAAAAAGCACTCGCAACCCCGCTGCGTCTGCCGCTGCCTGCCCCGTTGCCGTCCACTACTTGCACCGAGCTTTGCTGAACAAGTCATGCACGCAGGATGCGCGATTTAGCGCTGCCGCGCGGCCTCCTGTCAGCGGCAGCGGGGCGATTAGCGCTCGTTGCTGCGGCGCTGTCGCTGTCGCTTTGGATCCAGGCCGCTTGCGGTCAAATGCCCAGCAACAGTAATTACGACACCAACGAGGACTGGTGGGTGGGGGAGGATAGGCTCGGGGCTTAGCCCAGCTGGGGGAAAAGGCGTGCCGTTTTGAGCCGTTGAGCACAAGCGGTGTGCCGTGGCAATGTGCGTGGGTGGCGTGTGGGGGACGTCCGCCGATCACACTGGCACACCAAAGAAAGGTTGCTGCCACCCCAGCCCCCCACCCCTAACCCCAACCCCAACCCCCGACCCCCACCCACCACCCGCCTCCACACATTCACACACACGCCCGCCCTAAATTCTTCCCACAGGATCTCTGGCATATCCGCCCAGGGCGCGGGCGGCTGCACCATGGCTAAGAAGGCCACCTTCCGGCCGCCGCCCACCTGCCCGCCACCGCGCGTGCCAGTGCCGCGAGCGCAGGCCGCCACGCTGGGGCACCGCTTCGCACCCATACTGTACCAGGTGCGTTAAGAGAGCACAAGGAAACGAAACACGCGCGCAGGACTGGGTTTGCGATGCAGTAGATTTGCTTCAAAAGTTTCTTCAAGTATATTTTCTGCCACACACAGCAGTTGCACACCGGATAAGGGAAACACCAGGCCGAGAGAATTGGCAGTGTGTGCAAGCAAGCGACGTGCCTCGCCCATGCATGAACACAGAACGATAGAAGTTGGTTATGCGCCCAGTGAGCCCCTCACCACCCCGCCCGCTCCCCTCGCCCGCTGGCTTCCCCACACTGCCCTCTCGCCCCCCTCTCGCCCCCTCCCCCTCCCCTACCCTCTCTCCCCCTCCACCCCTGCCCCCTACTCCCCGCAGCACCCCCTGGACAGCTCCTGGCTGTCAGACCCCTCCACGTGGTACGACCAGGTGCGTGGGTGTACGGCGTGCGGATGCTGGGGTGAAGCTGGCGTGGCGGCGGTGCGTGGGGATTCGGGGGCTGTCTGGCAATCTGGTGGCCTGGTGGTCTGGTGGTATGGTGGCAGTCCTCAGCAGTCCAGGTGGGGGCCCCACGGAAGGCACTGGGGCGGTGCGTGGGTCTGCCGGGCTGTGGCGGGTTCCTGACCCCGCTGTGCTGCCGCCATGACTGCTGCCGCCGCCATGACTGTCATTGAAGCCGCCGCCGCCATGACTGCCTCAGCCGCCATGACTGCCACTAAAGCCGCCGCTGCCATGACTGCCGCCCCGTCCACCTGCAGGCGAACAAGTACGAGACGGTCACTTGGGAGACCCTGAACAAGTTTGTGGTGCCGCCCGACACGGTGGGCGAGATGGGGGTTGGGCGCACGTGGAAGGTGGGGGGTGTGTGTGTAGAGGGTTGTAGATACCAGCCCAAACTAAACCGAACCGGGGGGGAGGGGGCTGCGGTGGGATGGGTGCATCCGGGCGGGCGATGGGGGTAGCATCGGATTGCAGACAGCTAAATGGGCGTGGGAGAAGGACAGCTGGGGGCTGAGTCGTGGCGGGAGTGGAGTGGCGTGGAGTGGAATGGAGGGCGGCGAGGTGCCGTTGGGTGTGTTGGCCAAGACAGCGCACGCCCCCGTGCGTGGTCTCACGTGGGTTTTCCTCACTACTTCATCCCCCACACGCACGCACACAGGGCTACACAGAGCAGGAGTTCGTCGAGTAGGTTGGCCGACGGGCTTCATTTGCGTTCATGTTGATCTGGGTTGCGTTGTGTCTTGTTGGTCAGAAAAGCACCAAAACATTGTTGTAAGTGCGCGCATGTGTGTACGGTAATTGTCTGCTACCCCCACCACTACCCGTTGTCCTGCATGCAGGGGGCAGCAGCTGGTGGCGACTCGGCTGTTCACGCCCACGTACAACGCAACCTCGGACCAGGTGGGTTGGGAGTTGGGCAGGGGACGGGGTGATTGGGTCTTGAGTGGTTGGGTCGTACGACTGGGAGGGATGGGTGTGGTGTCACTCCTTGTAGGCTGGCTGGCTTGGAGCCACAGCAGGCGGTGGCAGCAAGCGGTGCGTATAGGTTGACGTGCCGCCGAGGGGGCCTGGTCCGCCCGCGTCCTGCGGGCCGGACTGGGGCGCTCTGCACTCGGGGTGCTCGGGGTGCTGTTCGTGTTGAGCGGTAGCGTGCAGCCCCTTGCCCCCCCCCCCCGGTCTTGGTTTGCCCCCCCCCCGGTCTTGGTTTGCCCCCCCCCCGGTCTTGGTTTAGCTGGAGTAAATACACCCCTCGGGGTGCTCGGGGTGCTGTCCGGGCGGTGGTGCTGCACACGGTGAGTGACAGCAGCGCGCGCAGCGGCACCGGAGCAGCCACAGCACACGCACACGCACACGGTTTGGACGGGATGGGAAACCCAAATGCCCTTTAGAAGTGGGTCCGAAAGGGGTTGGGCCACCCTCCTCTTCACACGCCGCGGCTGCAGTACTCACACCCCCGAAACCCTGCGAAACCCCCACATGTAGCCCTCGGCCCTCCCTTCCTTGGCCTCCACGATCTTGATTTAAGGTATTGGAGTGAACTACCCCCGCCACCCACGCCCGCCACCCCACGTCATGACTGTACCCCCACCCCCCTGCCCCTCACCCCATACACGCACAGACCAGCTTCACGGTGGTCAGCAGTGAGGAGCTGCAGCGGCGGGCGGTGGTGGACCCGGTGGTGGGCGGGCGGCTCACAGGCAAAGTGTACTACACGAGTGAGAGTTTGGGGGGTTAGGTTGGTGGTGGGGAGGTGGGGTTGTGGTGGGAGGTTGGGATGTCGGGATGAGGTTATAATCCTTGACTCGGGGTATGGATGAATATGCTCATGCCTGCGGGGAGGGGGGCGTTTGCAACGTGTCTCTGGTTGAACGGCCCCGCCCCGTTGCCCCTACCTCTCTCCCGCTCTGCCCTGCAGTGTTCCGGCCTTTTGACCCCAAGGAGGGCACCCTCTACCCGCACTCCTACGTCTTCACCTACATGTGGGTGATCAGCACATGCACGCACACACGTGCGCGCACAAACGTGCACATGCAACATGCAACATGAAAACGCGTGCGTGCCTTTGCCTTGGGGGCCTGTCGGGTGGCGCCAGATTGTTTGGGCATCGCGGCGCATGCTGCCGCTCTTACTTGGATGCGGCCTGCGCTCGCCCATTATTGTCTCCCATCAAGCAAGGAACCCTCACTAACCCGCTCCCCTTCCCCCACGCCCCTGACCCCGCACATAACATTCACCCAGGCTGTTCTACCCTTGGAACGGGTGCAGCAACCAGCTCCTTGCCACACAGGTGCGCGCGTGTGTTGGACACACGTCACGTGCATGCCAAATGCGCGCGCGTCACCACCGACCGCGGCGTGCATCAACACCCTGTCGTGCCGTGTCGGCTGTGCATGTGTCGCATTCACCCTACCTCTTCCGCCCAAATCGCCCACCTCCCCCGCCTCCCCCGCCTCCTCCTCCCCCGCCTCCCCCGCCTCCTCGTGCCCCGCACCCATCCAGGTGAACGGCAAGGACCAGGGCGTGGAGTACTACATGTGTGCGGACGGCGCCCACGAGGGTGCGTGCGTGCGTGAGAGCAGGCGGGAGGAGAGGGAGGAGAGGGAGGAGAGGGAGGAGGGAGGCAGGAGGGAGGAGGGAGGAGAGCGAGGGAGGGAGGAGGGAGGGAGGGAGGAGGGAGGAGAGGGAGGGAGGCGGCGGTGGCGGCGGGCGCCGGATCGGGTCATCAGGGGCTGCATTCGCTCTCTTGCTGGTTTGGGGCATCACCAGCCATAGCATTGAGGCATGGATACACGGTGCTCACACCACCTGGAGAGATATCAACACGCATAGATACACACGCACGTGCATGCGCCTGCGTTCGTTCCTGCCTGGTGCTTTCCTGTCACACACACAAACACATACACACACATGAACGCACGTGCACACACGCACGTGCACACACGCACCCATGCACGTGTGCAGGTGACTTGGAGCACATCAAGGTGTGGGTGTGCGAGGACGACATGCTGAACGACGACCCCGCCACCGCCATCCGCCGGACCCAGTACAGGTGCGCATGCCGCGGGGTCATGTGACTGGTGTGAGGCGAGAGGTTTGACGTAGGTGTTTGCATGTGGGTTTGCACGTGCATGGGTGTATGGCTGTGTTAAGCGCAAGGGTGTTCGCGTGTGTGTGTGTGTGTGTGTGTGTATGTTTGTGCGTATGGATTCTGTTCTCTGCCCATCCGTGTGTGTGTATGCGCCATGCAGCCAGCACGGGTGGCTGCCTGACTTCGACTGCACCGCCGGGGAGTGCAACTGGGAGGTGCGTGTGTGGGTGGGCGTGGGTGTGAGCCGGCGGCTGACTGGCTGGTTGGAGCGGGGCTTGGGGAACGGGGGGCGGGTTGGCAACTTGGCACGTATGCATGAGAAAGAGCATGCGCGCAGCGTGGCTGCTTTGGTGCTCGAGCAGCCTAGCCCACGCCAAGGATGGCTTCATCTGCTGCGGGTGTATACTTACTCACCTCGCTCCACCTGCATTATCCTTCCTCTTGCTTCATGCCTTGCGTCACGCATTTCCGTTCCGTGCAGCGCGACGAGCTGGGCACCAAACGACTTGTGTCGTACGCGGGCTTGTTCTCACATTCCAATTGGAACAACGCCACAAATCTGTACGTCTACGAAAAGGTGCGCACCGTGCGGCGTTTTTAGGGGTAAAGCTGCTGGGCGGCGGGTGGGTGGGCGGTCCGTGCCTCCGGCCCTCCTCCCGCCGTGTATGCGTGCTGCTGTCTACCGGATGCACGCAATGGCAGCAGAGGTGGGCGGGCGGGCGGAGGTTCGCTGCTTGCATGCCCGCGTGTGAGTTGCAGCAGCAACTCTCTCCCGAGTGCGTACTCGGCAGCCGCGTAAGGTGCTCGTTCTGACTGCTAATCACCATGCATTGTGACACCCTGTCGTCTGTCGTGCTTTCTTTGTACGCACCCAGATCAAGTGGGCATCCATCATAAACATGGACGGTCTGTACATCGGCGACCGATACGTCAAGGGACCCGTATTCTACCCCAACCAGGTAGCTACATATGTACGGCATACGCCTAGCATTATTGGGACGGCGCGGGCGGCCACCTGCTGCTGTGAAGCCGATAGCTGAGAGAGACGCTCGATTAAGTCAGTCCACTCAGCAGGCGGCAGGCAGGCAGGCGGCAGGGTGAAAAGGTACCTGAAACATTGAATTATCAATGATACTTTCATGTTTAACTATTTCACTGATTTTTGGCCGTGCACGCCCCGCCCGCAGAACAACACGCTGTGGCTGCCCTACACAAGTGAAATGACTCCGGCCCAACTAAGGGGCAGATTCGCGTGGGCGGCATTTCCAGGTGCGTGCGCACGTTTGGTGATGAGTGGTGTGGTAGTGTTGCTCAACGCAGCACATGCTTGCAAGGTGCGTTGCGTTGCATGCTTGGGTGAACCAAGGTAGTGAATGCGGGCGGGCGGAAACCACTGCACCACAGCAGATTGCGTCCCAACACCCAAATAGCACATGCGGCCGTCGCCGGCCTGCTGTGTATCGCTATGAGGTGCGCATATGCTATGCATAGGGAGTTGCTGCTGCGCATGCGCGCGTCGTGTCGTACAAGCCATCGGTGGCTGGCTTGTGTACGGCTCATGATGATGACCCTGCATGCCGTACGTACGTACGTACCGTACACATGCCCATACAGGCACGTGGGGCGGCACGCTGTACAGCACCAACGGCCGTACGATCACGTGCCTTTTCAACAACCAGACCGTCGAGGGGCCCTGCAACGCCACCAACCCCGCCTACTACATCCTGGGCCTGGTCATTCGGCCCACGGGCTGGAGCATGGACAACATCACCTGGGGGTGAGACGAGCCGCAGCACGTTGCGCGTGTGCATGCATGGTTTCGATATTCGGCTAAACCCTGTACAGAATTGATTGAAAAATTATTGCGGAGATGTATGTACATGCCCTTACTTGCTCGCTCCTCCTCCACTCCTCCCCGCGCGCTCGATCTGCGCTGCGCTTCTCGCTCGCTCGCTCTCACGCAGCAACGCGGCGGGCGGCAACACGGTGACAGGGCCGCTGTGGCACCGCAGCTTCGCATTCAACTGGTGCGTGCCGTAGCGGGGAGCGAGCAGTGTGAATCAATTGATAATGGTGGCGGCACCGCGAGCCCGCTGCCGCCAGGGTGCACGCAACGCACGCAACAGTGCACGCGCTATGCACATGCACACTAGGCAGTTGGTACTTGCGACGCCTAGGTACCTCGCGGACCCGCTACACATGCCCACCCGCGCACTCTACTACTGTTCCACCCTCACACACACACACATACACACACACACGTGCGCACTCCCACACGCCCGCAGGGAGCTGGAGCGCGCCGCGCCCTTGTACAGTGAGAGCATCCTGGGGGGCTTCCTGGACCAGTTCGATGGGCTGTGCCCCTTCGAAGCCAACATAACAACACCAGACGAGGTCGGTCCGCTGCAGCTGCTGCTGATGCATGTATTCTTTTCTTGAAACACGCACTGTTAGCTTGCTACCTAGGCGCTCGCTCGGCGGCATGCAGCTAGGTAACCAAGTAAGCTGCACGGTGTCACCTCCCCTCATCTCACCCAATCTCCCGTACCACACACCAGCCAGGGCGCGGGCATGCGTGTTCCCACTTTACCACATCGCATTGCCTCACCTAGCCTCACCTCACCACACCCCACCACGCCATGCCTGCGGCCTCCCACACGTACGCGCACAGGGGGCTGGCGTGTTCCCACACACAAACCTGAAACAGTTCTTGGGGGCGGTGGTGGGGCTGGTGCTGGCGAGCAGTGTGGTGGCCTTCGCCATGGTGCTGCCCGTACTGCTGGTGAGCGAGTGAGAGAGTGTGTACGGTATGTGGAAGAGAGCGAGGAAAAGAGGGAGGGAGAGGGATGAGCGAGGCAGCGCCACAGTGTGACTGGAATGGAGGATACATGGGGATGACGGCAGGTGCGCTTGTGGAGACAAGCGAGTATAGGTGTTAGTGCGTTTGGCGTGTGTGTGTAGGTGTGTTTGTGTGTATATGTGTGTGGGGGGGGGGGGTGTGGGGGGTGTATAGGTGCGCGTGTCGTGTATGGCACACATGCTTTTGCGTGTGGCCGTACGTGCTTGCCATCACCATACGCGGTGTGTGGTGATGCCTTCTGTGGGCTCGCTGGCTTGCAGGTGCGGCGGGAGGCAAAGGTGCTGCTGCAGCTGAAGGCGGAGGTGGAGCTTATGCTGAAGGGCCCCGTGGCGCCCCCCATAGCGCTGCCGCCCCAGCAGCCGCTGCAGCCACCACCCCAGCAAAAGCCGTCGCTGCAGCCGCCGCAGCCGCAGCAGTTTCCGCTAAAGCAGCAGCAGGAGCTGGAGCTGCCAGCGCCGCCTCCGGCGCCTGTGCCGCCGCCAGCAGCGCCCCCGCCGGCGCCTCCGGCACCGCTTGGTGTCGGAGAGGCTGTGTCGAACAACAGCGGCCACACTGCGGCGGCAGCAGCCGCTGTGGCGTACCCAGCTAATGCGGCAGCAGACAAACCACAGCGGCAGCTGGGCAGGAATTACGGTACTGCAAACCTTTCATCAGACTCCGATTCTATGAACTCGGCAGCTGGCATGGCCGTTCCTGCTTCGGCAGTGGCAGCAGCGGCGGGGCTGCAAACTGCAGAGGGTGCAGCTGGTGGCTGCGGGACCACCGAACACGTTGGCAAGCTCAGCAGCGGTTGCATGGAGCCGCCACAGCCACTGTCGCCGTCACCCGCGGCGCAGCCCCAACACCAATCCGTACAGATGTCATACGTGGACATGTCGCACAGCTTCATCTCCCGCGCCTTCCATGCTAGCGTCATGCATCGCTACGTGTAAGTCCCGCCGACATGAGCACAAAGCCGAGCGGGGTGTGTGGCTGCACACACTTGATGCATCAACCCCATTACTGTCTGCCACTCTTTATCATCCATCATCTCTAGCTAACATGTGATCCCTCGTGACCCCTGTCGTCATGCATGTGCACAGACTGACGGCCTGGATTTTCGTGGGCGTGGCGTGCTACATTGCCGCCGTCGTGCTGGGCGTGCTGGGCGTCAAGGTGCGTGCCACCTGTCAATCACCCACACAAGCACAAGCACAACCATGTAAACCATGTAAAAGACAGACATGAAAGTAGTGCCAGCACACCGGGCCAGCGTGTCCTGCTGGTGTGATGTGCGCCCCTACCCTTATTAACAAACATCATGCCAACTTGCATACTTCCATGCAGGACATTGCGACCGCACTCAATCGACTTGTGCCGCTGCCGTTATGGAAGGTGCGCATGTGCCCGCCGATGAGTGGGCGGGGCTGCCACAATTTTGGGATCAGTGGCTGAGTTCGCAAGCAATACTGCACCCGTACTCGTGCATGTGACTAGTGAGGTCTCGCACATCCACTCAATGGCACTCATCGCATGCTTACTGTGCACCCAACCCACCGCACCTCATCCCAGGTGCTGAGTCAAGCCATCGTGATTGTCTACGGAATCTTTGGGGTCGTCAACCTGGCAATCATCATCACATCAGTCTGGATTCGACCCCGTGTGATCATGGTACAGTGTTTCGGTTTTAGGGAGGTTGTCTGTAAGCGACGTGACCAGTGTCAAGCCGCCGCGCGCATGGAATTAAGCCGCCATTGCCACCATGTGCGCATTAGTTCCTTGAGCGACCCGAAGCCCAAAATCGCGAATTCACAATCCTGCCAACCCCCGCCAACCCCCGGCTACCCAAGGCTTGCTACGGTTGGTGCAGTGGCCACTGCGGCTGCGCCTGCTGCAAGAAGATGAATCGAATGGAGGCGGCGCGTCGGTCCTGGACCGCGCACGCCGTACTGACAGGACTGCTGGTGCGTTGCTGGTGTTGTGTGCTGTGCGTGATGTGCGTACTATAGGCGTGCGGCGTGCGGTGCATGTGGGGGTGGCACAACCGGCGGAATCAGTGAGAGTCCTGTCGGTTTGTGTCGTGCGCTGTCCTGATTATCGTATAATCACCGGGTATGGGTGACAGCGTCACACTGCTGGAAGTCAAACTACTGGTAACACATCACGCATGCACAAGTACACACATACCCAAAATCGCACGTGTGCGTATTGATGTTTCTTGTGCTTCGTAACACAGTCGCGCCGACCACACATACCGTACACACAGGCTCTGACAGAGTCAAACACACGCACTACCTACCCCGCACATGCGCACACAGGGCATTGAGCTGAACGTCACAATGCTTATCTTCGCGCTGGGAATGATGATGTGGGTCGCGCGGCTGGGCATCGAGGAGTCCTGCTACCGCGTCCTCACCGGGTGAGTGTGCTCTTGAGCGGGTGGGCGGCCAGGGTAGGCAGGCAGGCAGGCTGGTGGGTGTGGGCGTGGGCGTGGGGCGTGGAGGGGTGGGGGCCTGGGCGGGGGTCGCTGAAGCCCGCTGCTGTCATGACAGCCCCCTGTGACACGAGTGTGATTGTACTCCACGCGGCGGGCGTCTTCCTGCTAGGGCCGCGCGTCTCTGTTTATACCAGCCCTTTCATCATCCGCATGCCATGATGTACATTTCATGATCACGTGTGCGGCAACAGGCTGTTCTCAGCGGCCTACTTTCTGAGTGACGTGTGTTTGGACCTGTCCATCATCGGGATCTACACGCCGGTGAGGCCGGGATGGGCGGATGCTGAGGTGGAGGGTGCGGGGGCCGCTGAGGGCGTGGGCCTGGGATGGGCCTTTGGCGGGGCGGGGGAAAGGAGTGGGGATGGGTCCGGCCTTGGGGATGGAGGTGGGGATGTGGGTACCACAGGAAGGATGCATGCGGTCACCGCGCCGTCACCCCTCTGTAACACCCCACTCCACACCACCCACCACCCCACCCCATCCCATCACCCCACTACACCCACCATCCCACTTCACCCACCATCCCATTTCAGCCATCATCCCACTTCCCCCGCCATCCCACCCACCATCCCATCATCCCATAACCCCACCCACCATCCCACAGGTGTGCGGCGCTGACCTGTCCGCGCTGTGTGCGGTGTGGAGCGACCTCAACCCCGACTTCCTCGTGTACGGCTGCCTGCTGTTCGTGATCGCAGAGACCATGTTCCTGGGTGAGTGGCACGGTGATGATGGTTGGGTGGTGGTGCTTGCATGGTCGCGGTATCGCGTAGTGTGTTGTTTGGTGAGTGGTGTGGGTGCGCGATCAGGGAGGTTGTGTTTCATTGCGTGAATAGATTCCGGTAGTTGGTGGGTACAGGCTCATACGCGCGCATGGTAGCAAAGACCCTGCGGCGGCGCATACACGTGAGTCGGGCGCGGCATGGGTGCGGCGTAGGGACGCACACTCACACAAGCAAGGAGGTCATGGCGACAGACAGCACGCGCAACAAACGTGGTACATGAACACACACGCAACCTTACTTGGACCTCTCACTTTGTACGGGTGTCTTATCATTCATGTCTTTGCAGTCCTGGCCACCACCAACTATGTGGGCATGCGGACCGGCGCCGCCATCACTGCGGCCATGGACCTGGCGAGCAGAGCCTCGCGGGAGGCGGAGGCGGCGGCAGCGAGGCGGCGGAAGCGTGACAACAAACGCGCAGAACAGGAGGCCGCGGCGGCGGCAGCCGCGGCCGCAGCTGCAGCTGGTGGCGGGGCGCTGCCGCGGACGTCAGGCTGGTCGGGTCTGTTCAGGAGGAAGACCGTGATCGTAGCGTCAGCAGCCGCGGCGCCGCCGATGCAGCAGCTCTCAGGAGGGGGTGGTGTGGCGGTCCCGGCTGCGGACGCGCGGCAGATTCAGTCTTCGCCGGAGCTGGCGCAGCTTGGTGGGGCTGGTGGTGGTGTAAGTACAGTCAGCGCCGGCGCTGGCGCCGGCACTGTTTCAGGAGGGGCTGCGGGAGGAGGGGTTGGAGGAGGAGGGGGTGGAGGGGCTTGTGGCGAGCAAGCGGCGCTGTCGCCCCCAGCTGGGCAGGCGGCTAGCCGGCAATGATCGACGGCTCGTAGATGTCTGAGGCCGGACATTGGTGTTGGTGGCCAGGAGCGCATTGTTTTGTGGTGTGCTCGTTACACGGGTGTGGTGCGCTCGCGGCATATATCAGCAATGTGTTAATGGTCGTTTGGGACGCAACAGCAGTGCCAGCATTCTTAACCCATAATGTAATGACTCATTTGCATGGCTGTTGCCCAAGAGCAACGTAGCTCGCGTCGCGTGGCCATACATGGCGTGCATACCATATGCCTAGCAGTGTTACAAGTTTCATTATGAGCACCCTTGATCCGGACTGGTTGGATGCGCATGCTGGGATGGGTGGGATGGTGCGTGTCATGCGGGCAGTCCTAAAGCCCTACCTATATTGGCTGACGTGGCATGGATTCACAGATTCCTCTTTATTTGCTTATAGGCATTGGCGAAACGGATCTGGTAATAATGGTGCGTGGGCAGCGAGAGCACGTATGGTACGGCATGCTTACAGGAGGCCCTGTGCGCGCAGGGATGGATGCCGTTTCGTTCGACATGAGGCAACCAGGGCTCTGACGTTTGGGCTGTTTCGCTACACCAAAGGAAACGGCAGCCGCGCAAGCTTGGAGTGCACGCAGGTGCACGATGGAAATTTTGAGCCCAATGGGCAATTGGAACTTGAACAGACAAGATGACATACCACTTGCCGACTGATAATACCGTGTGTTACCGGAAGTTGCAAACACTTGTACGAGATGCCGTTACAGCCCTATTTATTCTACCACGGTATGCGCAAAGGCAGGCAGGCACACGGGGGAGCTCGAACGCGAACAGGATGAATGATGCAATCCACATCATGCGGCGTTAAGCCAATAAAGGTGCCCGGGTAAGCAAGATCTCTGCCCGTCACACATCGACCGGGGTTACCGTATCCAGCGCGGCCCGCGGCCCGACTCGCAGCTTCCCTGCTCAGCCTACCTGTACGGTATTTCCCTCACGTCAGTGTGCGTCCATGTGATTTGCACGCGCGCCAACGCCCACATCACAGTATGGCCCCATGCCTGCAACCTGCAGCCCCGCTGCAACAAAAGCCACACACGCACACGCTCTCTTCGCTCATAGACACCGTAGCCCTACATCACTGCGTGTCATCACCGAAACCGATGTCCCAGAAGCCCTGCAACGCGGGAGCATGAGCGGGTTGGGCGGGCTTGTCAAGCGAAGCCATGTACGGCACCCGGTGCCCAGATTGCATGGCCCCATCGTGCATCGTACCCAACCTTGTCGCGCTCGGGCTCGTGCCAGGCATGGCACAATGTGCAATTACCTAAGAAGGCGTTCACACTCACAGCGCTCACCTCGGGTGTGGCGGGCGGGACGTACCTGAACCGGTGCCGCCCGCCCGCCTGACGCAACTCCGCAATCGTGCTCCTGCTGCCCGCTCCACCTGCCCATGCCGCTCGCCCCACTCCATCGTGCCCCCCGCCGCCATCGCCACCATCCCCAGCGCCCGCCGCCGCCGCTGCCGCGCCTGCTGTGCCTGCTGCGCCTGCGCCTGCTGCACCTGGCGCCGGGCCGGAGTGGCCACAGGTGCGCTCCACTGTAGTGCCCCAGGAGGCCAGGGCCTCGTAAAAGGCTCTGCGGCAACGAGGAACGCAAACACGAAAGCGTGGTCATTAAGAGTGCGCGCGCAAGTGGCTGCCTGCCTATTAGGCACGCACGCACGCACGCACGCACACAAACACACACACACACACACACACACACACACACACACACACACACACACAACCACACACACACAACCACACACACACTGCGGTAAGTATACTCTGAAGGTAATCCGCGGCCGTAATTCTGCATCGCATACACTGTCCTACGCGTAATGGTTTCCTTGTGCTCTTTAACATACACATACACACACATACACACACACACACCCGCACGCCTGCCCCCAACTGTACCGATACGCCGCACGAACAGCCCGCCCACCCACCCGCATAGGCGCATACCCACGGGTCCATCCAGGCGACCGGCCGCACCGCCCACCTGCAGCCGGCGCACTCGATGGCGGTCAGCGCCTCCCGCTCCCGGCCGCGCACCACCGCCGAGTACTTGTAGCCCGGCTCGCCGGTCGGGGGCGCACCAGCAGCGGCGGGACCACCAGCAGCGGCAGGGCCACCGCGACCACCAGCAGGACCGCCAGCACCGTGATCGACAGGGCCGCCAGCACCGCGATCGACAGGGCCACCAGCAGGGCCACCGGCAGGACCGCCAGCAGGGCCGCCAACACCGCGACCGCCAGTAGCGCTACCGCGCCTGCCCGCCCCTGTGACGCCGGGCAGCTGGGCGGCTGTGCTGCTGCCCCACTGCGGCCGCTGCCCGGCTGCTGCGGCCGCCCGGCTGCTGCTGGGCTGTGGATGCGGGCGAGGCGCAGACGCCGCAGCACCCCCGGCTGCAGCAGATGAGAGCTGCTGGCCGCAGTCGGCGGCCCCACCACTCAAAGGTGCGGCTGGGGTTGCGCCCGGGCCCCACCCGCCATGCCGAGGCGACGGCACCGTGGTGCCGCCTGCAGGGGAGCGGCGAGAGGGAAGCCCGGACCCCGGGCCCGGCCCAGGGCCTAGCCCTGGCCTTGCCGCGCTCGGCTGCTGTTGCTGCGGCTGCACCGACGGCTGCGCCGGCGCGGCTGCTGAGCCCGCGGACACGGGGCCGCGCGGTGGCCGCTCCAGCGCGGCCCAGCTCCCCGGGCCCCCGTATGGCCCCTGGGGTTGCTGCTGTTGCTGCTGCTGCTGCCGCTGCTGCTGCTGCGGCGGCGGCGGCGGCAGCGGTGGCTGCGGGTGCTGCTCCTGCGCTGCTACCCTGGGAGACGCCTGCCGGCCCCAGGGGGCCGCCGCCGCGTCGCCGCCGGCTGGGCGGACGGGTGCATCGGGCGCTTTCCGCTTCTGGGGCCGCGGGCCAGACGGCTCCGCACTGCAGCCGCCGCCTAGCAGTTTGCCAACCGCCTCTGCAGCTGGCGGCGCCGAGCCGCTGCGAGGCACGGCGCCGCCGCCGCCGTCGGGCCATGCTGCGCCCCTGGCAAAGTCAGCGGCGGCGGCTTCAAACACGTCCGCGTTTGAGCCCAAGTCCGCACCATCACAGTTGGCATTCGCATCCGCTGCCGGGCCCAGAGGCGCGCCGCCATCCTGCAAGGATACCGGCGCGGAGGCATGTCCGTGTACACAGAGGGTTCGTGGCGCCGTCTAAAACACGCATGGACGGCAGCGCAGTCGCGGCCTCCTGCACGCGAGGTCCCCACACCGTGACACCATGCCGCACCACAGCACATACCGTGAGCGCGTGAATCCATGATTACGTCCCCGTTCCATCCCGCCCAACGCACCGAGCCCCATGAGCTCTGACGCTGGAGCGGCTTGCGGCGGTGCAGTGCCCGGCCCGGAACCGACTCGCCGCCTTGCTGCTGCGCGCCGCCCGGCGTGCCTCGCCCTGGCGACGGCTGCCGCGAAAACGGCAGCTGCTGCTGCACGTAGCGCCGCTGCTGCTGAGCCGCCACCGCCGCCACTGCCGCCGCCGCCGCCGCCATGCCGGCTGGCCCTTGCGAGCCGCCTGGTCTACTGCCAGCCCCATTCTGAAGCGGCCCGCCAGCAGCCCCGCGCTTGGCAGCCGCGCCGCCGCCACCACCGCCGTCGCTCATGAAGGGGTCGGCCGAGCGAGCGCGCTTGTTGAACCATTTGCTGCCCGCTCCCTCCTCGTCCTCAAGCTGCTGCTTCACCCCCGCCTCCTCCAGGTCCAACTCCACCACCTCCACCCGGTGCTGTGGGCTAGGCGCCCTGGCACGGGGCGCAAACAGCGACCCACCGCCCGGCCAGCTTGCGCCCCGGGCCAGGGCGCCTAGCCCACAGCACCGGGTGGAGGTGGTGGAGTTGGACCTGGAGGAGGCGGGGGTGAAGCAGCAGCTTGAGGACGAGGAGGGAGCGGGCAGCAAATGGTTCAACAAGCGCGCTCGCTCGGCCGA
>NC_057007.1:3458845-3488728 GCF_000002595.2 Chlamydomonas reinhardtii
CCACCGCCGCCACTGCCGCCGCCGCCGCCGCCATGCCGGCTGGCCCTTGCGAGCCGCCTGGTCTACTGCCAGCCCCATTCTGAAGCGGCCCGCCAGCAGCCCCGCGCTTGGCAGCCGCGCCGCCGCCACCACCGCCGTCGCTCATGAAGGGGTCGGCCGAGCGAGCGCGCTTGTTGAACCATTTGCTGCCCGCTCCCTCCTCGTCCTCAAGCTGCTGCTTCACCCCCGCCTCCTCCAGGTCCAACTCCACCACCTCCACCCGGTGCTGTGGGCTAGGCGCCCTGGCACGGGGCGCAAACAGCGACCCACCGCCCGGCCAGCTTGCGCCCCCGCCCCCGCCCCCGCCCTCGCCCCGGACCCCGCCCCCGCCCCCGGCAGCGCCCCCGGCAGCGCCCCCGGCAGCGCCCGCGAGGCCGTCGGGGTGCCCTTTAGCGGCAGCAGCGGCCGCCGCATCCCGCGCCCCATCCTGGAGCTGGCGATGCGCCGCGGGCGGTTGTTGTTGCTGCGGCGGCGGCGGTGGCTGCTGCTGCTCCGACCGACCGTGCTGGTGGTGGGGTTGATGCTGCTGGCGGTGGTGGTGGTCCTGATGGTGGTGGTCCTGATGGTGGTGGTCCTGATGGTGGTGGTCCTGATGGTGGTGGTCCTGATGGTGGTGGTCCTGATGCAGTTCGTGATGCGGGTCGCGGTGCTGATCCTGCTGTTGCTGGCTGCCGGGCTCCTGCGTGAGGTCGGCCTCCTGCGTCATGTCGGAGTCCTGCGGCGCCTCCGCCTCCACACCAGCCCCTGCCTCCGATTCAGCCCCCGCCTCCGCACCCTGATCTCCCACATCGGCGAACGCAGCAGCCCTGCCTCTGCCGCCCGTGCCTTCGCCTTCTGCTGGCTGCTGCACGCACGGGCCGACACCGTACGAAGCCCTGCCAGTTCGCAAGGGCGGGAAGGGTAGGCCGCCCAGCCTGCGTGCAGCATGCGCAGCCGCGGCCTCTCCCGCCGTCGACCTTGTTGCGACCGCAGGCCGCTGCTCCCACTCAGCTGGCCCCGCTGGACCCACGCAGCCCTCCAGCTGCTCGCATGGGTCCTGCTTGATGGCGACCAGGGACAGCGGCCCTTCGACTCCCGCCGGCTCCTGCTTGGCTGCGACACGGCCTGGCGCGCCGCCTCCACCGCCACCACCGCCGCCACCGCCACCGCCTCTGCCACCACCGCCGCCGCCGCCGCCACCACCGCCGCGGCTCCTTCTGCCCCGACCAGCCCACCCCTTGGTCGCTGCCCCTGCCTGCCAGCTGCCGTCCGCCGCCGGGCCCGCCGACACCTGTGCAGCGCCATCACCCCCGCATCCTTCGCCGTCATGGTGGTAGCCGACAGCGTCCATGCCGGCCTCAGCCCAGTCCTGAGGTGGCTGGGCCTGCCCACGATCCCTGGGTAACCCCAACGTGGCTGCTGCAGCCCCTGCTGCCGCCACCCCTTGCCCAGGCGGGCTCGGGTGCTGCTGCATGCGCCCGCGCCGCGCCAGCGGCGGCGGCGGCTCCGCTGGCGGCTGAGATTCCGCCAGCGGCATCTGCCCGTCATGCTGTGGCGGCGGCGGTGGCTGGGCGTCACTGCCGGCGGCGCCGTGCTGCGTGCTGCGCTGCCGCTCGCGCAGCACGGCCTCGGGCCCCTTGGTGGCGGCAAGCAGGCCGTAGTAGGCGCTCTGCCAGTGCCGAGCCGCCTGGCGAGCGGAGCGCAGTGCATCCTTGCACTCCGCGTACCTGGCAGGAGCGGGCGGTGGAATGCTGAGAGCAGTTGCTTCCGCTGGTCGCGGTGAGTGCACGCGAGGCACCACTGCGCGCAAACCCACACATACACACACATACACACGCCGGGCCCCCCCTGTGCATACTGTACCGCTTTTCCAAACACCCATGCACCCCCGCAACCCCCCCCCCCACACACACGGGGGCGCACCCACTTGGCGAGGTAGCGGTTCCTCTCCGCGCCCAGCCCCGCCAGGTCCTGCTGCGCCGCCGCCAGCGCCGCCTCCACCTCCTGCAGCTGCGCCTGCGCCTGCCCCTGTGCAGGCGCCAGCAGCCCGTCAGCGAGCTGCAGCGGCGAGGTGGAGACGCTGACGCACGCAGGCGCCGCCGGCGGCGCCTGCCGTGTGACCAGGACAGCTGCGTCCGCCACGGCCGCCGCGCGGGCCTGCTGCAGCTGGATCTGCAGGCCGTGGAGCTGCTGCTCGAGCGCCTACGAGCCGCGTACGGCCGGGTACCGCAACGTAAGCCAAAAGAGGGAAAGCAGTAGGGTAAGCCGGGCCATAGTAACGAGACTCCTCGAGTCACATGTCAGTCGGACGCAGGCGCAATGACGCCGCCGCAAGCAGCTGCCCGCGCCCCGAATGTCCCGGGCTCCAAGGAAGAGCCCTTTTCGTTCCCATTCCCACAACACGCCCTTCTTTCCCCCTTCCGGCAGCACCTTGTTGGCGCCGCGCAGCTCCACGGCGCTCTTTCGGTAGGACAGCGCCTTCTGCATGTCCGCCTGCAGGCTGGACACCTGTGGTGAAGCCGCAGTAACCCAGGACGAGGCGTAAGCGCGGGTTTGTGAGCATGTCAAGTGAGGCCGAGGGAGGGGTTGTGAGCATGAGAAGTGAGGTGTGAGGAAAAGGCAGCGGCATGATTGAAGGCCAAGCCCAGTTACGGCGCCCGGAGTGGTGGCGCATACGGTACTGCGCGCCTCGCTACCTGCTCATAAAGGCACATGCTTTTGAAGCCCAGTCCCTGCGTGTTGCCCACTTGCCCACCTCAGCCCAAGCCGCGTGCAGCTGTGCCGCAAAGTCCTGATTGAGGTCTTGCTCGCGCTGCCGCCATGCCGCCTCCGCCTCCATCTGCGCCGCCTCCGCCGCTTCCCGTGCAGCCTTCGCAGCTGCTAGCTCCGCCACAGCTTCTGCCAGTGCTTGCACGGCCTGTGTGCCTGCCTGCGCTGCTGTAGTTTCCGGTTCCACCAGCGGTGAGCCCAAGGGCGCGGCCGGAGCCCCTGCTGCTGCCCCTGCAGGGGTGGCAGCGGCATGGCTGGCCGGCTCCGGAGTAAACCAGGGCCCCTGCTGTTGCGTGGGGCCCCCCTCCGCCGCTCGCGCAGCCGCCAGGGCCTGAGTTCAGTGTGTGATGGAGCAGGAACGCAGAAAACGGGCCATGAGAACAAGCCCAGCACGCGACAGGACTCAACAGGAAGGTGCACAGCAAACGGACAGTGCCCGACTAGTCCCCATACCGGTCCCCGGCCCCCAGTGCCGCCCTTCGCGTCATTACGCATCGCAACCACACCTGCATGAGCGGACCAGCACCGTACCCAGCGGCAGCTTGTGCGGCGCCTGGCGGCCCCTCAGCATTTGCAGTGCCCTGTGTCGCCGGTCGCTGTTGCGCCGAATGAGGCTCCCGCTGCCCCGGCTGTGCAGTCGCCGCCTCCTTCGGCTGCGCCTCTCGACCTGGTGCGTCGCTATCAGCTGCTGGCCGCTGCTCATGACCACAACCACCGCTGGCTGGGGCGTGTGTGGCGGCAGCAGCAGCAGCAGCTGCCGCTGCTGCAGCTGCTACCGCCGCACCTGATCCAGCGCCCCCTGCTTGCAGCCCCTGCCCCTCCTCCACGTCCTCCTCGTCCCCAGGCGGCGGCGGCAGCCAGTCCGTGCCCACGAACAACGTCTCCGGAATGCGGTCCATGTGCGCGATGGGCTGGCTGGGCGGCAGTGACGCGTCCGAGTCTGCGGCGCCGGGCGAGTCCGGCTCCGCCGCCGCCGCCGCGGTGGTGGCGCCGCTGGGGCCCCCGGCCTTGGCCGCGGCCCTGTGTCCGCCGGGGGACAGATGCTGCTGCTGTTGCCGCGTTGGCGACCCTAGTCGCTGTTGCGATGCGCGGGTCGGCACTATCTGGGTCGGCTGCCGTCGATGATGCTCCCGTTGTTGCTCCAGCTGCTCCTGCAGATGCTGCGCCTGCTGCCGGTTCGCGGCCGCCAGCTGGCGCTGCTGCTCCAGCTGCTCCCTAGCTCCGGCCGCCTCGCGCCGCGCCGACTCCAGCCCCGCGCGCGCGGTGTCGGCTGCCGCCTGCAGGTGCAGCGCCTGCGACTCCAGCTGCTCGATGCGGCCGCGCCTGCACACGGTACGCAGGGCGAGGGTTAGCAGGCGTGCGTGGCGTGTGGGTTGGGCCGTCCATGCGGGTACGGTACTTGCAGGTGAACATGAGACACTTTGAGTCTGGCATGTACGTGTGGTTTTGCGTGGAGACACCAAGGGTGGTGCGCGCAGGACCGGGGGCTTGAGCAGGAGCGGGTGTGGGCATAAGGTGTGGGACTCACTGCTCCGCTGCCAGCGCCTGGGCGTCACGTGCCGAATCAAGCGCCTCCTGGTAGCTTTGCTCCAAGTGGCGCTGCCGAGAGTACAGAGCCTCGCGCTCCTGCACCCATGAGCCGATGAGCTGCGAGCTGCGGGCGCCGGGCAAGCGCATAGCTCAACGTCAGATTCATACCCTTAGTACGTGATATCAACAAGAGCATTCACCTTGGAGCAAGCGCGCTCGTGAGTCGCGCGAGGGCACTGGCAGCAGCTTGAGCTGCGCTCTGGGTGTCCACAGCGATGGCATGAAGCTCCGTAAGCTCCATATATTTTGCAGGCAGCTTGCCACGAGGCCAATCGCCCTTTGCGGTGGAGCAGCAAGACAGCTGCGCGAGTTTAGACTTGCACCTGGGTTTACATGGTTGTACAAATATCAAGAGTCTCCTAAATTCCCAGATGACAATACCTAATAGCTCATTTGCCCATACTTGGACCCAAGTGTAAAACCAGGGGCAGCGTGTGTGGAAGGTTGCCTAAATAAATATGAGGTAATCAGGAGTAGCTGCTAACATTGAAGAACCGAGAAAACAAGTCGACAGGGGCCACAGCATGGGCACAGCATGCGGGGAACGCAAGTGCCCAAGACATACGTGCACAGGTATGTAATCAATAGATAAACTCACTTCTAAGCAATACGGGTATCTCAAAGGGCTGGGTCGGCGGGTTTGGGCCCTCGGGGTCCATCCGCAATCGGCGCGCTGGAGGGGCGGTTGACAGTTGTCCCCGGCTTGCGCCCTGGCGTTGTGGATCAATAGCATGGAAAGGCACACTATCTTCTTGACGCTCCAGCAGACGTGGTGTCATCAGATCAAGAGGCCCTACACGGTACTCCATGGACGGCATTGCGTGACTTGGTCTCACCGATCGTCAATCCACCCGCGTGTCCCCCCACGCGTGCCCCCTCCTCCCACGCATACCAGCACGTCTCATCTTGCTACAGCTCCGTTACTCAACACAAGCTTTTTTTCTAGATTCGGCTACTGAAACAGGTGACAAACAACCAAGGCGGCAGTCGGCGGCAGCGTGTCCCAGCCACTTTGTGACTTTGGCCGCGGTGGATGGGGCCACTGGGGCGGGGGCCATGGGCCCGATCATTTTCACGCCACCCCCCCAGTAAAGGTACAACGCATCAACCTCGCTCCGCATGCTAATCCCACACAGCGCTCCTACCGAACATATAACACTGCTGCATCAATGGCGCCTCACACCCGTTGCGTGCACCATGATTCCCGCTGCGCGCCACTGCAATGTGGGCTCTTGTGCTGAACTGCGGCCTCGTACATCAGCAGACACGCCAGCACATGGGGCCCACTCCAACGTAATTCTCGCGGCATTTCGGGTAGCAGAAGGCCACGCCTGCGCGCACAAGCAAATCACAGCGTGATGCGAGGGCAAGCGCGGTGTGAGCTAGGGCAGAGGGCGGGGGGGTTCATGCAAGCGCATATGAGCCCTCCCTGCAACCAACATCAAACGGACGAGGTCGTGCTCCCCGTCAAGTACGGTAAGTGCCATGGGCTGCCAAGACACCTGTCTCAAGCTCATGGCGCCTCGCTTCATTCCACGACCTAAACCTGGCACGGATACCAGCCAGTGATGACCCCTTCCAAAACCACGCACCTTGATCCTGAGGAAGGAAGTTCAGTTGCAGCCGCCATCACGCGCACGCACAGGGCAGACAAATGGACACAAGTAAGTTTCAAGAGAGCTGACGGCTTCGGTGATGGACGGATGCAGGGCAGGGCAGGAGTTGGGCATGGCTGACTAGGGGGACTGGGCCGACCCCAGCCGTGTCTGCACCACCGCTCATGCGAAACATTCCACCAAGTGCACCCCGCCGGCATGCTGGACATGCATGTTACCGGTACGTACTCCATGCAGGCACTCAAACCCCTTGCCTCTTGTTGCACACGCACCTCATTGTCACCGCACTGGAAAGCCTGGCCCCAACCGTTGGGGTACGAGGACTGGGCGCAGCCAATTCCCGTGTCGCTCATCCCGTTGGGGCTGCGTGCATAAGTGGGGAAACGCAAAATGCGTGCCTTGGCATGCCACGTGCCTTGCACGAGGGCGCGTGAGCGCGTGGGTTCAGATACCTAAGCAGGGGCGGTGAAGCAAGGGAGCGCCCCGCCTGCTGACGACGCGTTGCAACTAAGCAAGCACATGCATGGTATGTAGGGCTTCCGCTGCTGCTGCCGCGCACTTCCTCCAGCCATTTGCTTACCAGTCAGGGGAGCAAACGCAGCAGGCGACGTTATGGAACCCCGCAGCGCACTTGGGGTAGATAACGGCACCCCACTGCTCACAGCCCTGCGTGTGTATGATGAGTGGGCCCGGCAGCGGTTGTCAGCTTTGGCGTGTCGCTTCACTTCATTTGGGGCCTCAGCCACAAAACCCCAAGGCAGCACACGTGACAATGACAAAGCCGCCGGCAAGGTAGGGAGCGTTCACAGGTGGCGCCCACTGCAGCTCTGCAGTTAGCACTCCGCAGTTAGCAGTCTACTCCTCCGTTGGCCTGTCCCTTTGGCCTTCCCAGGCAACAAGGGGTAGCGCGCGGACCTGGGAGTTGTCGGCCTCACAACGCCGCCGCGCGCCATCCAGATTAAACCAGTCACCGAATTTCCACGGGTAGCCGCCTCCACGGCCGTACGGCTCTGCATGCACGCACGTTGCTTTCAGTGCTCAACTGCTCACCGGCAAGCAACACAAACAGGTAGGGACTGGAGAGCGTTAGGTTTGGTTACCCCATCCACCCTGACTTGAATGCCCAAGCGCGCGCGCAGCGCGCCGCCGCCTGCCGCCGCCTGCTGGACCCCGCCGGGCCACTGTGGAAATCAGGATGCACTTGCATGTCTAGACTTACGAGGCTTGATGCAGGACCCCAGGAAAGCGCTGAATTGGTCGGGGCAGTTCTGCCAGCACACCGGGCCTGACATGTAGAATCCTGTGCGCGCGGGCGCAGATGCGAGCGAGAAGATAGAAGTGATGAATCGTCACATGCGTGCACGGATGCGGGATGAGACATTGCCAGCTAGCAGGCCGTGTGGCGTGTGCACCTGCTCCTCCGCATGCCTCGCTTGCCAACCGTAGCAGTTGGCGCCATGCGTGCCCCTTACTCCCGACCCTCGGTCGCTCGCTTACCATCGCGGCACGGGGGGTAGCACAACAGGCCGCCAGGGTCCTTGACAGTGCCGGGTGGGCACACGTCAATGCCGCGGCCCGCGCCTCGCCCGTAGGCCGAGATGCAGTACAAGTGGCCGTTGATGATCAGGCCTACCTCAAATGGGTCACCCTGCATGTGCGTGCGCCGGTGAATGGGACGGACATACAACAGCAGATAGGCGCGTGGCCCGCGGGCGGCAAACAACCTAGCAGGAATGCAAGTCAGGAATCATTGAACCCGTGTAACCCATGAATAGCCCTGTTCCAGATGCTACGTATTTACCTGTCCGTTGTAGGAAACCGACAACAAAATGCCGAGCTCCCCCTGGATCTCTGGGAGGCCGAGCGAGGGAAGGATCTTGATGTCTCCGGCCACGTCCAACAAGATACCGATGCGGTTGTTGTCCACGCTGATGCTGAAAGTGACAGTGCCCTTGATATCGATGAGGCCGCGGATGATGTCCGCGACCTCCTTTGATATGCCCTCCACAAGCCCCACCAGGTCAAAGGACCGGCGCATGGTGATCTGCAGCTTCCAGTCATTGGCGCTGCGATGCATCCTGTATGTGTGAAGGTGTTTAGAACGTGAGGGGGGGTCGGGAGGCAGGGTGGGAGGGAGGGAGGGCGGGAGGGAGGGTGCAAGGGAGGGCGGGAGGGAGGGCGGGACGGTCAGAGGCAGGGGCAGCGGAGGTGGGGATGGCGGCACGGCAGGTAGGATCGGTGCGTAGGTCTTGCGATAGAGGGCCGCGCAGAGACAAAGGGCGGATCGGGGCTCATGGGGCGCACGGCACATCGGATGCATGGATACAGCAGAGGCGTGGCATGCAGGACCCTTAATGACGGCTGTGCATGGATGCATGGCAGGACCCATGACGGCTGTGCATGCAACTGCGGGGGAACAATGCCTGTTGCGGTGGATTGCGTTCCGCCGGCACTTGCCAGACGAGGTTCAGCTCGGCCGAAATCATCTTGGACAGGTCCAGTCGGAACTTGGTTCCAATTGTAACCTGCGTAACGTCAAATAAACATGCAAGGTGCAGGTTGTACGCTCACAAGTGTCGTGGAAGGGGGCTCCCGGGGCCCATCCCATGGCACTGCGAAATGTATCGGCCCCTTCAACCAAGAGCTGTCTATCTCAGCAGCAGACTCCAAGCCAATAAGCGCAATTAACCCTGCCCACCCCAACCCACCTACCTGCCCCTGCCCGCCACCATTCAAGTTTCACCTGTCGCAAATGAGTCAGGTTCAAGCCCCATGCCCCACCCCACCCCACCCCACCCGACCCCACCCCCCGACCCCACCCCGCCCCACTCGACTCCACCTCACCCCACCCCAACCCAACCCACCGCGGGCGCACCGAACAGGGTGGTCGCGAAGCCGTAGTCACCTCCGCCGCGACCGTCACCATTGACGTCAAAGTCTGCGGGGGGGGGCGGGGGGGGCGGGGGTATGTGCCCGAGCCCAACGAAATAGTTCCAGAAGAAACTGCGTAAGAACCTGACCCATAACGGCGCAACTACTTGCATGGGGGTCAACGCTGCACCTCCTGCTTTTGCGTGCGCATGCCCTATTTGCCCCAGCCAAGCACGCGCGGCCGCGCGCGCCGCCCAGCATTGCGTATGGCCCCCACTCACTGATTGCCAGGCTTAGCGTGCCAGTCATGTCGATTGTGGCCACGTCCTTTCCCTCACTGGATTTAATTCCCAGGGACAGCGTTGCGGAGCCCTGGAAAATGGCGTTCGCAGCGAAGGGGTACGCGGTCTGAATGCTGCCCATGCCGGTTCCGTCGCCGAAGTCCCACAGGTGCGGGATGTGTAGGGTGAGGTCGGCGCCGCCAGTGCTGAACGACACGGTCTCAAGCGCCAGTGTCACAGTGATGGGCGGGTCCTCCCAGATGGGTATGGTCACTTGGGCGCCCTGGGAAGGGTACGGCATTTGGGTATGGTCACTTGGGCGCCCTGGGAAGGGTACGGCATTTGGGTATGGTCACTTGGGCGCCCTGGGAAGGGTACGGCATTTGGGTATGGTCACTTGGGCGCCCTGGGAAGGGTACGGCATTTGGGTATGGTCACTTGGGCGCCCTGGGAAGGGTACGGCATTTGGGTATGGTCACTTGGGCGCCCTGGGAAGGGTACGGCATTTGGGTATGGTCACTTGGGCGCCCTGGGGGTACGGCATTTGGGTATGGTCACTTGGGCGCCCTGGGGGTACGGCATTTGGGTATGGTCACTTGGGCGCCCTGGGAAGGGTACGGCATTTGGGTATGGTCACTTGGGCGCCCTGGGAAGGGTACGGCATTTGGGTATGGTCACTTGGGCGCCCTGGGAAGGGTACGGCATTTGGGTATGGTCACTTGGGCGCCCTGGGAAGGGTACGGCATTTGGGTATGGTCACTTGGGCGCCCTGGGAAGGGTACGGCATTTGGGTATGGTCACTTGGGCGCCCTGGGGTTACGGTATTTGGGTATGGTCACTTGGGCGCCCTGGGAAGGGTACGGCATTTGGGTATGGTCACTTGGGCGCCCTGGGAAGGGTACGGCATTTGGGTATGGTCACTTGGGCGCCCTGGGAAGGGTACGGCATTTGGGTATGGTCACTTGGGCGCCCTGGGGGTACGGTATTTGGGTATGGTCACTTGGGCGCCCTGGGAAGGGTACGGCATTTGGGTATGGTCACTTGGGCGCCCTGGGGGTACGGTATTTGGGTATGGTCACTTGGGCGCCCTGGGAAGGGTACGGCATTTGGGTATGGTCACTTGGGCGCCCTGGGAAGGGTACGGCATTTGGGTATGGTCACTTGGGCGCCCTGGGAAGGGTACGGCATTTGGGTATGGTCACTTGGGCGCCCTGGGAAGGGTACGGCATTTGGGTATGGTCACTTGGGCGCCCTGGGAAGGGTACGGCATTTGGGTATGGTCACTTGGGCGCCCTGGGAAGGGTACGGCATTTGGGTATGGTCACTTGGGCGCCCTGGGAAGGGTACGGCATTTGGGTATGGTCACTTGGGCGCCCTGGGAAGGGTACGGCATTTGGGTATGGTCACTTGGGCGCCCTGGGAAGGGTACGGCATTTGGGTATGGTCACTTGGGCGCCCTGGGAAGGGTACGGCATTTGGGTATGGTCACTTGGGCGCCCTGGGAAGGGTACGGCATTTGGGTATGGTCACTTGGGCGCCCTGGGGGTACGGCATTTGGGTATGGTCACTTGGGCGCCCTGGGGGTACGGCATTTGGGTATGGTCACTTGGGCGCCCTGGGAAGGGTACGGCATTTGGGTATGGTCACTTGGGCGCCCTGGGAAGGGTACGGCATTTGGGTATGGTCACTTGGGCGCCCTGGGAAGGGTACGGCATTTGGGTATGGTCACTTGGGCGCCCTGGGAAGGGTACGGCATTTGGGTATGGTCACTTGGGCGCCCTGGGGGTACGGCATTTGGGTATGGTCACTTGGGCGCCCTGGGGGTACGGTATTTGGGTATGGTCACTTGGGCGCCCTGGGAAGGGTACGGCATTTGGGTATGGTCACTTGGGCGCCCTGGGAAGGGTACGGCATTTGGGTATGGTCACTTGGGCGCCCTGGGAAGGGTACGGCATTTGGGTATGGTCACTTGGGCGCCCTGGGAAGGGTACGGCATTTGGGTATGGTCACTTGGGCGCCCTGGGAAGGGTACGGCATTTGGGTATGGTCACTTGGGCGCCCTGGGAAGGGTACGGCATTTGGGTATGGTCACTTGGGCGCCCTGGGAAGGGTACGGCATTTGGGTATGGTCACTTGGGCGCCCTGGGAAGGGTACGGCATTTGGGTATGGTCACTTGGGCGCCCTGGGGTTACGGTATTTGGGTATGGCAATACGGTCCCGTGCGTGCGTGGCGGCGTGAAAACATGGGGCGAAACGGTTAGGCAAAGACATACAAGCGGAGGACTGGTATGTGCGGGTTCTTGTGGGTGCAGCAGGAGCAGCAGGAGGTAAAGGCAGTGATCTTATCATGCGTGCACGAGCTCGCATTTTCAAGGGACGAGGATTACGTGAAAACTCACGGCGAACCCGAAGGCGTACACGCCCTTGCAGGGGCTGATGGCTGCACATACGGCCATGCTTGTGGCGCCCCTGCATGCGATGAGTGCATCCAAATAAACCATGCATGTCACATTCACCTCACGTACGTACCGTACGCACAAGAAGCATGAGTAGGGCCGTGCCAACCGCCGCGTATGTACGGCCGTACGCCGCCCCACCGTGCGTATGTACATCTGCTGTGCCCATCCTGTCGCCATGCGTGCTAGCTGCACCCAAGGCTGCACCAGCAGCCAGCTGCGCCACGCACCCATCCACTTACCAGGTAATTTTCTGGGGGTCCTGGGCCTCCCCTTTGGGCTTCTTCTTCGCGTCCTGCGCAGCACGTATGCGTATGCACACCAGGACCACAAATAAATAGGTTGGGCAGCTAGCCAACCTTACTTGTTTTCCGCCCTTTCAGGACGCACCGACCCAACGCAACAATGCAACGTCACGCCATGCCCGCTCACAAGCAACCCCAGAGAAAGAAAAAACGGTCAATGAGCTTATTTCACGCACCCAGCCAAGAGCTCCCAGAATGAAACTCTCATCCTGCTCCAGCAGCCCGGCGATCTTGACGCACGCCTTGGCTGCCGAGCCCAGGGCCGAGATGCCGAGCCCCTTCACTCGCTGCACGTCCTTGGAATACGCTTTAATTTCGGCCCCAGTCAGCACCAGAAACGGACAGTTTCCGCCCTCGCTGTCCGACAGTGACGCCGCGAAAGACACCATGTCCCCAACCCTGAAGGCGCCAAACAGCGACTGCCCTCCAATAACAAGGCCCGGTGCGCTGCCGCCAGAGCTAGGGTCCTGCTGCAGCTGGTCTAGGGAGAATCGAGGGAGGCAGCTCAGCACGCCGCACCCTTGCGACGGGTCGCCATCCGAGCCGCCGCCGCCGCCGCCGCCACCGCCATCCTCGCCAGGCGGTGTGCCGGCGTTACCGCCGCCGCCTCCTGGGGGCTCGGCAAGACCGTTGCCACCCACAGGCGGCTCTGCAAGGCTCGCACCGTCGCCCGCTGGGGGCTCGGCAGTACCATCGCCGCCGCCGGTCGGGGGCTCAGCAGTACCATCCCCGCCGCCGCCGGTCGGAGGCTCGGCAGTACCATTGCCGCCGCCGCCGGTCGGGGGCTCGGCAGGGCCATCGCCGCCGCCGCCGGTCGGGGGCTCGGCAGGGCCATCGCCACCGCCGCCGGTCGGGGGCTCGGCAGGGCCATCGCCACCGCCGCCGGTCGGGGGCTCGGCAGGGCCATCGCCGCCGCCGCCGGTCGGGGGCTCGGCAGGGCCATCGCCGCCGCCGCCGGTCAGAGGCTCGGCAGGGCCATCGCCGCCGCCACCGGTCGGAGGCTCGGCAGGGCCATCGCCACCGCCGCCGGTCGGGGGCTCGGCAGGGCCATCGCCGCCGCCGCCGGTCGGAGGCTCGGCAGGGCCATCGCCACCGCCGCCGCCGCCGCCGCCGCCGCCGCCACCTCCACCCCCAGAGGGGGGCTCAGCGTTACCATTGCCGCCGCCGCCGCCGCCGCCGCCGCCGCCTCCCCCCCCAGATGGGGGCTCAGCGTTACCATTGCCGCCACCGCCGCCACCACCACCGCCGCCACCACCACCGCCGCCACCGCCGCCGCCGCCACCTCCACCCCCAGAGGGGGGCTCAGCGTTACCATTGCCGCCGCCGCCGCCGCCGCCGCCATCTCCACCTCCAGAGGGGGGCTCAGCGTTACCATTGCCACCACCGCCGCCACCACCACTGCCGCCGCCACCGCCGCCTCCACCACCGCCGCCACCGCCGCCACCACCGCCGTCGCCACCGCCGCCACCACCGCCGTTATCGGCGGCCGGTAGAGAGGCATCCACCTCGCCCAGATGCCGCCGCCCCTCGACTCCAGTCATTGTGCCGTCACTGTCATTCTCGTTCCCAGCAGCAAACACAGCAGGCCCACCGCCGCCCTCAATGCTGCTACCGCTGCCGCCGCCGTAGGTTGCGGCCGTCATGTCTGGCTGTAGGTAGCTAACGGCGTAAGTGGCGGCGGGTGGTGACGCGTACGTGTACGTTGGTGCCGGCGAGTAGGAAGGGGGCGGCGGGTAGGATGCATACATAGGGGGAGGCGGTTGCAGGCCGCCGTAGTTGTACGGAGGGGGTTGCTGGCCGTGACCGCCGTAACCACCATGATAACCGCCGTACCCGCTGCCGTACGGTGGTGGTGATGGCGGTTGGTAGCGCGGCAGGTCGTGGTAGTACGGCGGCGGGGGCAGGGCGGCGCGGGGGAGCGGTGGTGAGGGCTCGCGAGGGGGTGGGGCAGCAGGCGGGAAGGGCGGCCGCGGTGGCAGCACGGGGGGTGGGGCTTGGGTCGGCGGCTTGGGGCGGGGAGGGCGTGGCGAGGGCGGCGCGGGCGGCGCGGGCGGGGGAGGTGGGCTGGCACAGCAGGCGATCTTCCCAATTCCACCATTGGGACACGGGCAGCCTGCCGGCGGGAGGATAGATGGGAGCGGGCGGCGGAGGAGAATGCGTAATCATCATTGCGTCCACGCGTCTATCTTCAATGCACACGTGCCTATCTAGCTAGCTATGGGTCCGCAATTGGACGGTGCCCACGGATGGATGCGGGCTGTGTGCAGGGCGCAGCAAGGATATGCATGCAAGCATGCATGCAAGTAAGCACGCACGTACGCACGGCCTGTGCTACCCACCCACGAACGCAACACACAGCACCGGCGTGCGCGGTTGTGCTCCGCTGCCGCCGTAGCCCAGCATCAGCAGCTGCTCAAGCAGAGGTTGCAAGCCTCCGACGTTGCTGCTGGTGTTGCTGCTGGTGTTGCTACTTGTGCATGGGATGCCGGGGTTCAACACCGCAAGCTCAGCGAAGGTCAAGTTGTGGGCCCGCGCGAAGCTGTGGCACGTGTCGATTGGTGACACGGCGTACGCCTGACGGCACGTGAGGGCGTCATAGAAGCCGGAGTGTTGCAGACCGCCACTACTGCCATCGCCGCCGCCGCCACCGTCGCCACTACTGCCATCGCCGCCGCCGCCACCATCGCCACTACTGGCATCGCCAGTCGCGGGACCACCGCCTGCAAGCACCCACGCACGCGCGTTGCTTAGTTAGTACACGGCGTGGAGGGGAGCTGGCAGCCTTTGGAGGGGCTCACGTGGCGCCTGGGCACATGGGCGAAATAATCATATTTGTTTGCGGCCATGTTAACATACACACCCATGCATGCTAAGTTGCTCTTCATTCCTCGCCATCACTTACCGGCGGGGCCCATGCACACGAGCTGCCCGGCAACCAGCGGCACGTGACCCGCCGCGCCATCGCCGCCGCCGCACGTGAGCCCGGGGTTCAGCAGCTGCAGCTGGAAGAGGGACAGCCCGCCGCCCGCCGCGGCGGCCACTGATGCGCAGGTGTCATTGGCCCGGGCGCGGCGCACGGGGTCGCACCCAGCCGCGGCGCCTGATGCGCTCGCAATGTCGCCACCGGCATCTGCACACACACAAACACACACACACACACACACACACACACACACACACACACACAGGAGTACGGGACCAGCCACACAGGTGTACGATCAGGGGCACGGCGCCATCGCACGCCCTAGCACTTGCTTGCTCCTTTCGGGGCCGCGCTTCAAATGAAAATCACTTTACCTTAGTAAGCTTTAGTAAGCAGGTATCACGCACCCACCTGCCGTCGCTTCGTCTCCCAGGCACACTGGGTTACCGAGAGGCAGCGCAGGTTCGCGGCCGCCAGCGCCACTGCCGCCACAATCCAGGCCCGGATTCAGCCGACGCAGCTCCGAAAGCGCGATCTTGGATTCCGCGGCGAGGGTGCTGCAGGTGGTGCCTGGGTTCGACACGCGAGCTACCGGGCCGCAGCCCGCGACGGTGCTGCCGCCGCTGCCGCCTGCATGGATGGCATGTACGGCATGCAAGCGCCAAAGTTGTTACGAGTTTGCCACAACAAACATTCACGTCATGCGGGCACGATAGAAACGAAACAGTAGGTGCACCCGCCGTGCGCACGTTGCTTGGCATACCGCCGCTCACACTGCTGATGAACGAAAGCATGTGTGCATGACAGAGGCGGCCCACGCTTGCTCGCACCTGGCGATAGCGGTGTTGGTCCTGGAGGCGGCGGGGCGGCGGCGGCCCTTGCCGTGCACAGGACGCGGCCGACGAATAGCCGCGAGCAGTTGAGCCCGGGGTTGAGGGTCTTGAGGCCCGGCACGCTGATGTTGGCAGCGCGAGCAATGCCGACACACGTGTCGTGTCGTGCGATGGTGTAGTTCAGGCGGCAGGGCGCGATGGCCTCGGGGTTTGTATTGCCGCCGTGGCCGTACCCTGCAAGCACACACACATACACACACGCATTCCCACACACGCGGTCATGCATGGGAAACGGAATACATTATTCCACATGCAATCAACATCGTACGGCACGTGCTGCTGCTGGTGCTCCATGCAGCAGCAGCAGCACTCACCGTCCACGCACAGCACGTCACCGGGCTCGAGTCGCGCACACGCCGGCGGCGGGTTGCGCTGCTCCAGGGCCGGCAGCGGCAGACCCACGCCGTACGCCACTGCCGCACAGGTCTCGCCAGCAGCGACCAGGTGGAGCGCGGAGCAGTAGTAGCCCGCCCCCTCAGCAGTAGTGGCTGCTGATGACGTGTTGCCTGCTGCTGTGGAAACAAGTGAGCGGGGGGGGGGGCGAGCGAGTGAGGGTAGGTAGGGCTGTCAAGGTTTCGGCGGCCGAGGACGGATCCATCCCGAAGTAATTGGACACCCGATGCACGCACCCATATGGTGGGGGTCTGCTGATACATACGTGACCAACAGAGGCGTGCGTGCCGGAGCAAATGCTGGCAAGGTGCATCAACAACAGCAGCAAGCGTGTGACATCCCTGCGTACACACCTACCTACCTGTTGTGGGTGTGGGGAGGATGCTCACAGCGGGGAGGGATGTCCACACCTGCCGCCCGTCGCGCCCCGAGAGCGTGACAGCCCCCGCGTCTGCGTGCATCCAATAATCCACGCACCGCACATCACCGCCGGCGGCACAGAATGGCAGAAGTAAAGCAGTATCATTCACACACAACCAGCAGCCGGGCCATGAGCACGATGCATGGATTGCCGGAGCGTGCATGCATGCACGTGATAGCTGCTTGCCCTGCTGCCTGTCTTCACCCTAGCTAGCTACCTACCGCTGACACGCATGGTGTACGGCGCATTCCCAATGCCGCCATTGTCCGGGAAGATCTGTCCCGGTGCCGGCCACGCTTTGAAAGACCAGGGGGATGATGAGTCATACAGCACCACCGCTGCCGCCGCGCCCACGCCACCGCCGTCCCCCAGCCGTGCCACCACCTGCCAGGTTCCATTGCTCCGCAGCAGCAGCGCGGCGGCTGTAGCAGCCTGCTGCTGGCTACCGCCAC
The DNA here is from genome assembly GCF_000002595.2 of Chlamydomonas reinhardtii. Classification (NCBI taxonomy): domain Eukaryota; kingdom Viridiplantae; phylum Chlorophyta; class Chlorophyceae; order Chlamydomonadales; family Chlamydomonadaceae; genus Chlamydomonas; species Chlamydomonas reinhardtii. Next base: position 3,475,835 of record NC_057007.1, read on the forward strand.
CACTGCTGCTACTGCCGCTGTTAACACCTGGTTTTCCCGCGGTCTCGGCAGTCCACACCGCCGTGCCAGTGGCGTTGTGTGTAACAACTGCACACAGCCAAGCAACAGGTGAACAGATCAGTACTAAAGCAGCATCACTAAAACACGAGGGAGAAACACGGTATCACAATATTACCATGCTTATTGCAGCATGTAACTAACGACGGCAGCCCAGAGGCCGCTGAATGCGTGCGGAATGAACCTACCGAGGGTGCCATCTTCCCTCAACTGCAGGTAGTGGCTGCGGCTCATTGACCACAGGCGATCGCTGCATGCGATCGAGGGCAGTAACAGCAGCAGTACACGTACGCTTACCCTGGCACGTCTGGGTCAGGTTCGTGTCACGCACCGGGGTGGTGGCTGGGGTAGGTGGCTGGCAATGTGGAACGCGCTAGCTAGCTAGCTAGCAGCAGGGCGTGGCAGATAGAAGCAGCAGAGGCATCCTGCATGCTGCATGCTGCTGACAGCAGGGCTACATATCGACCGTACAATACGAATGACACATCCGTCAACTCACCACGCATATGATGCTGCGAAGCCTGATGCGGATGCGTTGCCTCCAACGCGAGTGCGCAGTCCGCAGCTCTTGGGCGCAACACCGGGCGGCGGCGGGCAAGAGCCGCCGGCAGCCGCGGCGGACTGAGGGCAGACCTGTGCGGCCCCGATGACCAGGCTCTCTGCGTGCGTGCGGGGGAACACAAGGACATGTAGGGCAACACAAGGACGGACGTGTACTGCAGGGGCCCGGAGCAGGAGTCCCGCCGCCCTTGCTAGCTACTGCTGCCCTTGCGTGCCTAGGCGCCAATATATACCTAACAGGCAGGATTGAGGCGGGGGGGCCTGGGGCGGTGGACTGGGGCGAGGGACTGGGGCGAGTGCACGCACACCATACGTACCGTATTTTGCTGCCCCCCCAATCATGAATGTAACGCCCCCCCCCACGCACCCCCGCCTCCCGCCAGATTTCCCAACGCGTACGGACATGATCCCAACCTCGCTCACCGTACCCAGTGAACGGCTGCACGCAGCCCACCAGGGGTTTGTAGATAGCACCAGCACCGCACTCGCAACGAGTCGTGTTCACCGACGTCTGCAGGCATTTGGCGTGATTCTTTGTGAACTCCACGCATCACGCTTGCCATCCGCCAGTGCTCACACCCCAGGGTACCCCCACGGCACCCCTGCCACGCACGCATCCCACTCCCCGCCGCACACCTTGTGTCCCTTACGGCCCCACTCACCTGGACGCAACGCGGTGCCGACGCGCCCGTGCCGTTGCACCGCTTCTGAGTGCTGTTGCACAAATCCTCTGTCGCTGTGAGTAAGGGCAAGGCCATGGCAGATTAGGGCAGATTAGACGCACGTGGCCCCCTCAGCGCGCGAAGTAAGTGTTGCGTGTCTGACAGACGCGGGACGCCGCAGCAGATTCGTACAGCGCCTTCGCTGTCAGATATTCATGTTTTCGGCTATGGCTTTCATCAGTGCGAGCGAGCGTACCAGCATCGACAGCAGCGCTAGCTGCCAGCAGTGCCAGCAGCAGCACCAGACTCTGTGTAAGAAGCCGAGCCATTTTATGTATAATTATAGTGCCTCAGAATGATAAGCAGATAGTTGCTCTGTAGTAGAAGACAGCGTGGGTTCCGCGCCAAAATTTATCGATTTGCGGTGGAAGCATGCTACGCTATAGACTAATCACATTACAATTCATTTTGTTGATCTTTTTATTATGTATATAATTGAAATTGCATCGGTGCAGGGACTAGACCGTGGTCCAGTCCGCCTGTTTAATGCCGCAATGGACCGCTCGCACGCCTGCCATGTTGCTTGCAACCCCGCGGGACTTCACTGCCCGATCCCGGCGGTCATCTGCATCGTCCTCTGTGCTTGTCCGTTGCAAGTGCACCCCACACATCTATACCTGCTCAACCCCGCGCCGCCGTGTTACACCCTGGTCACCGGTCTCCTTCCCCGCACGAACTCCAGCCAAAAGAAATGAGCCACACCTACCATTCTGCCGCACCGGGAGGGTGCCAACAATGATTGGGGGAAGTGCCGCCGCCGCCCGAGCCTGTCGGGCGGCGCGTTCTGCAGCCCGCAACCGGCGCATGCAGAGGCCACACCCCCCGGTGGGAATCCTCTTCACTCCGATACGCGCTCTTCGCAGGGAGGGTGGGCGGGAAAACGAAGAGCGCCGCCGAGCGCCTCTGCCCTGGGGCCAGACGAGGCTTGTCCCCCTGGGAACCGCTAGGCCTCACTACGCCCAAGTGTGGCCAAGTAAATCTCTACTTCAGAAGCCTCAGGCACACGCGCCTCTGCTCTCGGGCCAAACAAAGTTTGTCCCATTGAGGACTGCTAGGCCTGGTACAACGCACACGTTGCCTAAGTAAAGATCTTAATATGAAGCCCAGACAACTAGCTCTCACGCAACACCCACGCTCAGGGCAGTCGTACTCGCTCCCCATTGGCGTCCTCAAACCGGCTTTTTGACTGTGTCCAAAAGCATAATTTAATGCCGCAATGGACCGCTCGCACGCCTGCCATGTTGCTTGCAACCCCGCGGGACTTCACTGCCCGATCCCGGCGGTCATCTGCATCGTCCTCTGTGCTTGTCCGTTGCAAGTGCACCCCACACATCTATACCTGCTCAACCCCGCGCCGCCGTGTTACACCCTGGTCACCGGTCTCCTTCCCCGCACGAACTCCAGCCAAAAGAAATGAGCCACACCTACCATTCTGCCGCACCGGGAGGGTGCCAACAATGATTGGGGGAAGTGCCGCCGCCGCCCGAGCCTGTCGGGCGGCGCGTTCTGCAGCCCGCAACCGGCGCATGCAGAGGCCACACCCCCCACAACATGTCCGGCCACCCGCGGTGGCCCCTACTACTGCATGCGTACGGCACGTATCAGACCCATGCATGGCGCCTGCTGCACACAATGCCTCTCCCATAGCGAGTCCGGCAGCGCCTCCCACTGACCCCATTTGCTGCGCACTGCCCCTTCCCCCGCCCACAATGGCGTCGATGCCGTCCATCACCAAGCCCGGGCACCGCCCTGCCCGGGCGAAGCCCAACCCCCCAAGCACGTCATGGTCGGCGGCGACGCCCTTCCGCCGCTGGTCCTCGGACGTATATCCTGTCCCTGCGTCGAGAGTGCTTGGAGCGGCACAGTTAGCGGTGACCGTAACGTGCATCAGCGCCTCTGCCACCCCGAGGAAGGGAGCCACTCACGTAGGTGCAACACGTCCCATAACCCCGGGACAGGGGACCGTAACGTGCATCAGCGGACCGTAACGTGCATCAGCGCCCCCTTAACCCCGAGGAGGGGGGACCGTAACGAGGCCCAACGTCTCTCCGCCCCGAGAAGGGGAGGCCCCGGTATCCCTCCTAGGACCAAGCCACCGCGACTGCGCGTGCGCATGGTAGCTACTGCATTCATCACCCTCCCCCCAAGGCGCCCACCTATGCCGTCACGTGGCAGCCCACGCCTCTGCCCCCCGCCAGGCAGGCCCCGAGGAGGGAGGCTCGTTACGTGAGTGCCCAAACGCCCCGATACCCCGGGCTGGCAGGGGACCGTAACGTGTGTCACCGCCTCTGTGACCCTGAGGAAGGAAGCTAGTGGGCAGCGCGGGCAAGTGCAGGACATGGTCCACAGCCAATCCCCGTCTAACAATCTGTACACAGGCACCACTTAAAACGTCACTAGACAAACCGACAGTCCGCGTCGTTGGCTTGGTGCGGGTTCGGGTGTCGTCATGCCTGTAATCGCCATGGAACTGGTGAGGTCCAGCTCGAAGCTGCGTGATATTACCGTTATCGCTAGCTCGCCATCCACTCGCTCCGTTTCAAAACCGCGGTCCAGGCCGATCACATTGCTGGATTTAGAACGAAGAGCGCCGCCGAGCGCCTCTGCCCTGGGGCCAGACGAGGCTTGTCCCCCTGGGAACCGCTAGGCCTCACTACGCCCAAGTGTGGCCAAGTAAATCTCTACTTCAGAAGCCTCAGGCACACGCGCCTCTGCTCTCGGGCCAAACAAAGTTTGTCCCATTGAGGACTGCTAGGCCTGGTACAACGCACACGTTGCCTAAGTAAAGATCTTAATATGAAGCCCAGACAACTAGCTCTCACGCAACACCCACGCTCAGGGCAGTCGTACTCGCTCCCCATTGGCGTCCTCAAACCGGCTTTTTGACTGTGTCCAAAAGCATAAGTTGAAATCGGCCTAATTGCCGCGTGCGACTACTTCGGAGTCAATGCGTCCCCGTTACATTAATTTCTTCTCGTGAAAAAGTAAAATTCAACTGGGATGTAGGTCTACGAACCCAACGGCCGTAGGAAGCTTGGCCCCTGTTGCAACGCAACCGGCGGGCAGACCGGCGACGGTTTCGACGTCGGGGCCGGCTCATCTTGGCCTCAGACGGCTGCAACTGGCCATCCTTAGTCCTACAAAGAATTGCGCGATCCCATGATACCCTCGAGCGGTAAACCCTTTCTGGCGCGGCACATCCTCGCACCCTGTCGAGCCTCCCCCCCTCCCCCAGCAGCTCCTGGATTTCCCACGGTCTCCGACTTTCCCTACGATACTTGGCTCGGTTCCCTCCTCACGCGCCACGCCACCTCCTACTCCACCTACCTCTACTCGCGCTACCGCCTCCCCCACCGCCCCACGTACGACTCCAGCTGCTCCTCCTCCTGCCTGACGCACCTGCTGTTGCCGCCCGCCGCCGCTTCCTCCACCCGGGCCCGCTGCCACGCCGCCTCCGCCTCCGATAGCGGCAGCCACGCCGCCAGGCCCGCGGCCACACGCTCCCGCCCCACCTCCGCCATCACGCCATACCTCCGGCCCCCAATCGTCACGACCCGTGGGACCGACGTGTCATCAGGGTCGCCGATCGCGGCAAGCAGCCGGGCAATTTCCGGGCGCTCGGTGTGAACCAGGACGTCGTAGGAGCCGGCCAGCCGCATCGCGGCACGCCGCGTCGCGGCGGCCCCGGCAGCTTTGCAGCTACTGCCAGGGCTGCCACCGGCACCGGCACCGACACCGGCAGCGGCACCGGTTGTGCTACTGCCACGGCTAGTGCCGTTGCTACTACTGCCGTTCGCGGCAATGCTGCTGCTGCTGCTGCTGCTGCTGCTATTGCTGCTACTGCCGTCAATGCCGGGGCCCGCCCCCGCCAGGCCGATCAGGAAGGCCTCCAGGGCGCGCAGCTCCCTCTGGCGTACGGCGCCGTCGCAGTCGTACAGGGACCGGTGCGGCGAGCACGAGTTGGCAACACACAGGCTGACGTCCAGCACGTCCAAATGCTACGTTTGGGGAGTGTGGGGTGGGTGTATGTTGGGGGTTGGGAGGCCGGGTGCACGGGGTCCATGCGATGGGTGGAGGGCTGGGTGGGTGGGTGCGTGGGGTTGGATGGGATTGGGTTGTGGGGCATGGCAACAGCTGATGTGGGAAGCGCACGTGCGACGGCAGGGCGCCGCCACGCCACGGCGAACGCCTGCCCCACGAGCCGCTTGCGCATACACTGAGCTCAGCCCACGCATCATCATTCCAACATTGGACGTGCCGGGCCCCGGCCATAGTGCGCACTGCCGACACACAACCCCGTCAGCAGCCACACCCTGATCCAGCCGCCCGCTGCCATCTACAGCAGTGCGTCCGTACAACTAGTGCCGTGACCTGCGTCTCTTCCGTTACTGATTCTATTTCTGCAATCTGCAATATCAGGGCAGCTGGCTCACCTATCACGCTCCCCCACCGCGCTCACCCACAGCGCTCACCCACCACTCTCCCCCCGTTTTAGCTTGATTTGGTTCATTTGGGGCTGGAAATTACAACCCCCACCACTCTCACCCACCGCTAGCTCACCCACCACTCTCACCCACCGTGTCCACCCACGCACCGCTAGCTCACCCACCACTCTCACCCACCGTGAACATCTCCCGCAGCACGGCCCCCAGCTCCCGCTGCAGGCCACCCGCCGGCATGCCGTACCGCTGCGGCTGCAGGTACTCGTCCAGCGGCACGGACTCAAGCCGGAGAGCCTGGGGTGGGTCGGCGGGTGGGTGCAGGCGGGGGGCGTAAACACCAGCCCAAACCAAACCAAACCAAGCCAAACCAGTGGAGCACAGGCAGGGGCGACAGTTGCAAGCGATAATACTGATGGTAGGGGGCCCAGGCGTCGTGGAGAAGCAGGGGGGTTGGGGGCGAGGGTTTGGGGGTGCAGGGGCTGGAAGCGCAGGCTTGGATGCAGCGGTTAAGCCGAGCCTTCCTCGGCCCATATCATGTATATAACAGATGAACGAGGGTTGCAAGGATACATGGCAAGGAAATTTGCAGAGCGTGAGCAGGCCCGAGCGCACCTTGAGTCGGGGCAGGCGGGTGGCGAGTGATGCCAGGTCTGTGGGTGAGGCCAGGCAGGCGCCCAGGCAGAGGCTGGTGAGCGCGGCGGAGCGACCCGAGGGCCAAGAGCTGGGCGCCAGGCAAAAGCGCATCTGGCGCGGGAAGTAGTAGCTCATCTGCGATAGGCAAACACGGCGGGCCCGAGGTATTTACACAGGAGATGAGGAGAAAGAGGTAAAAGTGAAAGAGTACATGGCAGGAGGAATGCGCATATGGGGCACGGGGCAACAAAAGGCATGGGGCGGTGGGCGCCGGGTCCCAGCACCTCACGCCCAGCATGCCACCCAGCACCCACCCAGCACGCTCTCAGCCCTCTCGCAGCACCCACGCAGCACGCACCCTGCCCCGGGGGCCCGGGCCGCGTATGTGCGTGCACACGTGATCCTGGGTAGGCACCAGCTCCAGCCGCTGCAGCCTGCGCAGCTCGTGCATCCAGGTGTCGAAACCTGTGTGGCGGCGGAACAGATCGAGGGAGTTTGCCAGGAAGCTCAAGACGGCACTCCGGTGCTTCGGGACTTTGTTTCCGGCCGGGGACGGAGACACCGCCACCCGGCCCCGCAACAAACCCAATTTACGCCTTGCCATACATGCCCATCTGATTTCCCAACGCACCCACCCACGCACGCACCCACCGGGCATGAAAACGCAGTCCCTCAGGCTCAGGCTGACCAGGTTGGTGAGGCGCGCACACAGCGGGTACAGTTCGCGGGAGCACCAGCTCGGAAACACCGTCAGCGGCGGACGGGCCCACCGCGCCCGGCGCCGCAGGCGGCCGTTCTCAGCACGCGGCCGCGCCGGCAGCGTGTGAGCCGACCTATGCGGCGCCTGCATGGCGGCGGCGGCGTGAAGAGTTGGAGACATGGGGGCAGGAGAGGGGATGAGGAGGTAGGTAGGTAGGGAGGGAGGGAGGAACCTAATGAGCCCGGAAGAGTGCACGTGTGAAGAGTTGCACTGAGCCGAAAGCGCTCTCAGTGCATCAACACGACCACCTGCATCAACACACACACACACACACACACGCACGCACACACACGCACACACACGCACACACACACCGCGGTTCCATTTCCTTCCAGACACATGGTGTCACTGCTGCACCTGTATCACGGACAGGTGTTGCAGCTGTGTGTGTGCCGCCAGCCCGGACAGCAGCACCGCCGCCGAGGCCCCGCTCATCAGGTTGCTGGACAGCGTCACACACGCGCGTGTGTGTATTTGTACGGCACTGCGCCCCCCTGCCGCTGCCACAGCACCCGCAGCAGCTACCAGCAGCCCCGCCCAGGCCTGGGCTGAGTGGCGGCGCGCCTCGGCGGAGGAGCCGTCGTCCAGGCGGCACTGCAGCAGCGGGCTGGTGCCTGTGTGTGGTGTTAAAGAGCATAAGAAAAACAAAGCGCAAAGACCGTGTATGCGACGCTGCAGTACACCTGTGTGTGTGTGTGTGTGTGTGTGTGTGTGTGTATGTGTTAAAAAACGAAACGAAAGTGTGTGTGTGTGTATGTATGTGTGTGTGTGTGTTGTGTGTGTGTGTGTGTATGTGGGTGTGTGCGTGTGTGTGTGTGTGTGTGTGTGTGTTGGGGGGGGGCGGCGGGGAGCTGGGGTGCTGGTAGGGGTTGGAGGTGGGTGTGGGGTGGCAGGAGACTGAGGGGAGCTGGCGTTATGGAGCGCTAAAGGGTCATTTGAGAAGGGAGCTCCCATGATCGTCGTTTCCTCGTGCGAGTATCACACCCGACGGACCAACGGCAACCACGCAGGCGCATGGTGGCTGCTGAATGTGGAACCGGGCGGAACAACTGGCTGTGCTGCTGTGCGGTAGTAGTAAGGCACTTGCCTTCATGCAGAGCGGTCCGCCAGAGCTTGCATGTGCCCCCCGCTATGAGCCGTTCCTCGAGTGAGAGATGCTGTCCGATGACTGATAGCACGTTTGCTGACAGGGTCGGGCAAATGGCTGCAGCTGGGCAGCAGATGCTGGCGCCCTCCTCCAGGCCAACCCGCTCCAAACGCGAGGCAACCTCTGCGACCAGCTCCCCGCCATTTGACGTCTCGTCGTGCATTTCGGTGCTGGCTGGCTGTTGTTGTGGCCGCCGTGGCAGGCAGAAGAAGCGCTACACTGAACTGCCGCGTGGGGACGTCAGACGGGTGTGGGGCCGTTGGCGCAACAGTCTGGCTTAGTGTGTGCCGCCTATATGTTGTGTTACTTATTTCTTAGGGTGCCAAAGTTAATTATAGTAATGTGCAGGACGCCTTGCGTATGCTGGTCGCAGCCGTAGACTTGCGACCTTTCGACACACGACATGATATTCGACAGTTTCTATCTTGGCGTTGCACCGCAACTGTAGAGCGTCCAGAGGCAGTCCGTATCCCCAAACGGGCACCATGGACTGACACCTCATGCAAGAGGAGCAAATTTGGCCGGGCTACCATGTTCCGAAAATCATCTCAGCATTTGATTGCTATAGCTTTAACAAAAACAGACCTCAAAGGCATTTTGTGACGTCCTTGCCTGTTTCCATAGAAGCGCTTGTGGTCTGGCCAAACATGCTATTCATGAGCATCCAACGATAGGTAATAGGTAATAGCTTCCATTATAGCACTGAAATAGAGCGCAGCGGCACAGCGGGCGAGGATGGCCGCTGCCGGGCTGGATACCCTGCGCCTGGAGGATTCAGATGACGATTTTAAATATGAGGAGGTGGATGTGATGAGGTGAGGATTTAGCGGCCTCCATTTCGGCTTCCAGAAACAGGCGCATGTTCGATGTCGCGGGTTTCTGACAGCGTATTTGCTCGCACGCAGCGACGGGGAGGATGATGCGAGCGAGGACTTGGACGCGGCTCTTCGGAAACTCCAGCAGTTTACAAGCAAGGTGGGTCGCGGCTCCGTGGTGCCCCCCTTGCCCACGCGCGCAACCTGCAAGTCTTCTGCTCCACGCCTGCGCGCATGCAAGCTCTCGGCTTATGCTGCTGTGGAGCCATACCTGAATCTCAAAACCATTCACCCCCGTAGCAAGAAGCGGCGACCGGGCCAGCACGGACTACGGAGGTAAAACCGGGGCAAGTGGTGAAGAAGCCGGAGGTCATTGATGACTTCCTGCGCAACTTCTTCATCAAAATGGGGCTGTCGCGGACGTGCGAGTGTTTCGAGGCTGAGTGGTACGAGCTCAAAGCCACGGGGCGGCTGGACAACAGCACCACCGTGCCGGACGTGTACCTTCGCAACGCGGTGAGGAAATGCGGAGCGCGTCGTGCCGCGTGTGCCGCGTGGTGCAGGGAGTGTGTGTGGGGGGGGGGGCGGGGGAGGGGAGGGGTGTGTGCATGAATCCCATGAGAGCTGAGGTTAGGGGCGGCGTTGAAGCAAGGCGGCAAGCTGGCGTGGAGGTGGAGGAGTGGGGGCTGGCGTGGGATTTGCGAGTGATGAGGGTCCTAGTGGGAGGTGGCTATGCGCTGGTAGGCTCCGTGGCGGCATCGGGGCCTAGGGCCGTGTCGGGGACATTGCAGCCCACGCGAGGCCGTGTCGGGGGTGCAAGGCCGAGCTTGGGACTTTGGGAAGTGGACGGCGGGGCGCGCCAGATCCTCACACGCTACACACGACTTACAAATTCCCGGACGCGGAATTCCCCATACCTCCGCATTCCCAAACAATCTCCCTTTCGCGCGCCCTCTCACGCACACACACGTTCTCTCACTCTCATGCACAGGAGCTGGAGGACGATGTGGCGGGCCTGCGGCGCGAGCTGGCGGAGGCCAAGTCCATTGCGGGCCGCGCCTCCGCCACCTGGGACAAGTTCCGCAAGGAGCGCGACTTCCACCGCATGCACCACAAGCGGGTGGCGCAGGTGCGGCTGGGGGGGAGGGAGGTAGGGGAGGGAGGGAGGGAGGGAGGGAGGGAGGGGGAGAGAGAGCAGTTGCACTTGGTAGTGGCGAAGCCACTGAGGGAGCGGGAGGGTGTGGAGGGGTGCGTGGTTGCAGGCGGGCGGGGCCGGGGCCGGGTGGGCGGGCGAGTCGCGGCAGCAGCCGGAGCAGGGAGGAAGCATGAGGGCGGGACGGGGGCGGGGGCGGGGACGGAATGGGGCGGGCGGGTGCGGAGAGGACGACACCCCGGGTGTACGGGTGGGGCAAAGGGCTGGGAGGCGCCCCGCTTCGGTGCGTGGCACAAGTGCGTGCCGCGCAGGAACGGGCTGTGAGCGGGGCGGTGGGACGGGACCGACGTGAGTCTGGGGCGCGGGGCATGACTCGGGAAGGGGGACGGGGCCTGTGCCGGCCGCGGCGGAACATGCATGGCGTGCCGTGAGGGCAGGAGCAGTTGCAGGGGGCGGCAAGCGCGTTGCGTGCCCTCGTCTCTTGCCATGCTACCGTAGTGTATCAAGCCTCTGTGAATAAGCACCGTCAATATATGCTCCATCACCATTTTCTACGCCGTGTGCAGGAGAAGAACAAGCTGTTGACTGACCTGCGGCGGCTCAAGGAGCACTACGCCAAGTGGGTGCTCTGCTGGCTACAAATAGAATACCGTAGCGCACAACGCATGCCATCACATACCGGTACACACACTTTGCTTCTGGATGCGCATGTGTCGACGACCCTTTCCCATTGTGCTTTGCTAACACACATACCGGTATACACACACACGCACGTATGCATGTAGGTATGAGCCGACCATCCTGGAGCTGAAGAAGAAGTACGAGACCCTGATGAAGGAGAAGATGATGATGAGCCTGGAGCGGGACAAGCTGGCGGCGCGGGTGAGTGGGAGCGTGTGGGCTCGTGGGGTAGGGAAAAGCGTGTGGGTGTGGGTGTGGGGTATTGGGGGCTTGGTGGTGCGGAGCAGGAGAAGCTGGCGGCACGGGGGAGTGAGCGTGTGCGTGTGTGGTGTAGGGGTAGATTTTGGTGACGGGGACTGGCGACTGGGATGTCAGCACTGAGTGATGATGGGCTGATGGGGCGGGAGGTGATGTTGAAAATGGGGTATGGCGTTGTGACGGAGGGGTTAACGAGAACGAAAGCCACACATCATACGTGTATGGCTCTTCCAAACTCGAGTTCAACACACACAATCACACTCACACAATCACAATCACACAATCACGCACACACACAATCCCACACACACACACACACACACACACACACACACACACACACACACAATAATATGGTATCCGTAAGTATCTCCGGCGCGCCGTCTGGGCGGGCATCGTTTTATTGTTTTTTCAACACACACACACACACACACACACACAACCACACAACCACACAATCACGCACACACACAGGTGGACGCACTGGAGCAGGTGGCGTCCTCGCCCCTACCCGGCGCGGAGCGGTCCTTGGGCGGCCAGTCCACAGCCGCAGCCGGTGGCGGCGCCTCCGGCCGCGCCCTGGGCGCCACCAACGGCGCACTCACAGGCGACGTGCCGCCTGCCGCCGGGGCGGCGGCGGCGGCCGCCACGGGCCGGTCGGGTGCGGTGTCGGCGGGTCCGCGGAGCGGTTGGGCGTCGTTGAACGCGCCGCCGCGGCGCAACCCGTACGCGGACCTTGAGTTCCCGGCGGCTCCTGTGAAGATGCTATCGCTCAACAAGACGTTCAAGGTGAGGAGGTTAGGTTGCTGTAGCTTGGGGGTGGGGAGGGAGAGGTAAAGGAAGTGGAAGGTAAGGGGGTGGGCGAGAGCCGTGGTGGGGTCGGCTCGCGGGTGGTCCAGGCATGACTAGTAAGAGAGGAAGCATTGTTGGGTATGGCTCTGGGGGCGCGGCGGCAGCCTTCCCCGCCCACCGCCCGTCAACGCCCACCGCCCGTAACACGCCTCACTTGCTTCCACTGTCGCCGCTCCCTCTCATCCGACCCCCCGAGCCTCAACCCCACTGGGCCCCCCACCGTCTACCGTTTACCACTTCCTGAACTACATATGAATGTAAAACCCCCCGATTCCTCACCCCCCTCCTCAGGGCCACCTGCTGTCGGTGGCCAACCTGGCGCTGCACCCCACCAAGCCCATCCTGGTCACCGCCTCGGACGACAAGACCTGGAAGATGTGGCACATGCCAGGTGCGGCCGGCGGGCGGGTGCAGGCGGCTGGGTGGTGCAAGGAGGCGGGGCTGAACGGGGGGTTAGTGCTGTGGGGGTGCGGTGGGGGTGCCGGGCTGGGGATCCAGGGGTGGTTTTGGGTGGGTTCTGAGACGTGGGGTGGGGGCGGCTGGGTGGTGCAAGGAGGCGGGGCGGGTGGGGGCGGCTGGGCTACGCAGTGGGAGTGGTGCGGTGGGGGCACGGTTGTGGTGGGGGTGCATGTGGGGGTTACATTCATGATAAGTTAAGGAAGTGGTAGACGGGGGGGGGCGGGGCTGGGATCCCGGGGTGGTTTTTGGTGGGTTCTGGGACGTGGGGTCGTGCAGGCGCGCTGGCGCTGGCACCTGGCGTACGGGTACACACGGGGCACGGGGCGTGTTACCTCCTCCCTCCCTCCCTCCCAC